>NW_026068241.1:270272-379499 GCF_014885135.2 Alexandromys fortis
CAACTGACAAAGGTCTGATCTCCAAAATATATAAAGAACTCAAGAAACTGGACTTTAAAATGCTAATTAACCCAATTAAAAAATGGGACACTGAACTGAACAGAGAATTCTCAACAGAAGAAGTTCAAATGGCCAAAAGATACTTAAGGTCATGCTCAACCTCCTTAGCGATCAGGGAAACGCAAATCAAAACAACTTTGAGATATCATCTTACACCTGTCAGAATGGCTAAAATCAAAAACACCAATGATAGCCTTTGCTGGAGAGGTTGTGGAGCATGGGGTACACTCATCCATTGCTGGTGGGAATGCAATCTTGTGCAACCATTTTGGAAATCAGTGTGGTGGTTTCTCAGGAAACTTGGGATCAACCTATACCTGGACCCAGCAATGCCACTCTTGGGAATATACCCAAGAGATGCCTGATCATATGACAAAAGCATTTGTTCAACTATGTTCATAGCAGCATTATTTGTAATAGCCAGAACCTGGAAACAACCTAGATGTCCTTCAATGGAAGAATAGACGATGAAACTGGAATATATACACATTAGAGTACTATTCTGCCATAAAAAATAATGACTTCTCGAATTTTGCATGTAAATGGATGGAAATAGAAAACACTAACCTGAATGAGGTAACCCAGACCCAAAAAGAGGATCATGGGATGTACTGACTCATAATTGGTTTCTAGCCATAAATAAAGGTCACTGAGTCTATAATTTGTGATCCTAAAGAAGCTAAATAAAAAGTTGAACCCAAAGGAAAACATATAGTTATTATCCCTGCTATCGGAAATAGAGAAGATTGCTGGGCAAAAAATTGGGATCTTGCGGGTGGGGTGGGATGGGGGTAAGAGGAGATGGGGAGAGAAAAGTGAGAAGGGGAGGATAGGGGAACTTGTGGAAACAGGATGATTGGGATAAATGAAGGTTGGATAGGGGAGCAGGGAAGCACATATCTTACCTAATTAAGGGAGCCACCTTAGGGTTGGCAAGAGACTTGAACCTAGAGGGGCTCCTCAGGTGCCCAGGAAGATGTCCCCAGTAAGTTCCTTGGGCAGATGAGGATAGGGAACCTGAAATGACCCTATCCTACAGCCATACTGATGAATATCTTGCATATCACCATAGAACCTTCATCTAGCAATGGATGGAGATAGAGACAGAGACCCACACTGGAGCATCGACTAAGCTCCCAAAGTCCCAATGAGGAGCAGAAGGAGGGAAAACACGAGCAAGGAAGTCAGGACCACGATAGGTGCACCCATCCACCGAGACAGTGGGGCTGATCTCTTGGGAGCTAACCAAGGCCAGCTAGACTGTTACTGAAAAAGCATGGGATAAAACCGGACTCTCTGAACATGGCGGACAATGAGGGCTGCTGAGAAGCCAAGGACAATGGCATGGGGTTTTGTTCCTACTTCATGTTCTGGCTTTGTGGGAGCCTAGCCAGTTTGGATGTTCACCTTCCTAGACCTGGATGAAGGGTAGAAGACCCTGGACTTTCCACAGGGCGGAGAACCCTGACTGCTCTTTGGACTGGAGAGGGAGGGAAAGAGGTGTGGGGGGAGGCGGAGAGGGGCAGGAGGTGGGGGAGGGAAATGGGAGGCTGGGAGGAGGCAGGAATTTTTTTTCAATAAAAAAAGGAAAACGAAAAAAAACGGACTCACTGAACATAGTGAATAATGAGGACTGCTGAGAAGTCAAGAACAATGGCTCTGGGTCTTGATCCTATTGCACGTACTAGCCTATGCTGTTTGGATGTTCACCTTACTATACCTGGAAGGAGGTGGGAGGTCCTTGGACTCCCCACAGTCCAGAGAACCCTGACTGCTCTTCGGGCTGATGAGAGAGGGGGAGTTGATTGGGGGAGGGGGAGGGAAATGGGAAGCGGTGACAGGGAGGAGACAGAAATCTTTAATAAAAGAAACTCATCTTAATTTCCCCATGAGTTTTTTTTTTGAAAGATCAGTTTTTCCCCTTGATATATTTGCCTGCTAAGTTCCTAAGCAATCATGTAACATAATAAAATACTGCATAATTTGCATTTGAACAAGAAATACATCATTTTACTTTTGCATACATTAGAATCCTATGATTAATTCTTGTTTTGGTGAGTTATAGAATTTCTAAACCATGAACAATTAGAATTGGACAAGAATTTACAGAACCTTTATTTTATAAATATCAAAATTGAGATACTTGAAAGCTCAGTTGCTCAAATCAGAAATTATTTACCTATTTTCTAAAGAGACTTTTGATACTATCTAGAAAATGAATTTTGGTACAAGCACATTTTGATAATAGCAATGAAATTCCTTGATCCTCATATTAACAAACACGTTCTCATAATGAAAAATGTCTTATTGCTTTCATTTCAATTTTACGTCTTAAACCATTTCCTTCACTTGTTTCATTGTTTTTTTTTTTTTTCTTGGCTTTGTTTGTGTTCTTTAAGGGATTTATTCTTTTCTTCTAATTTTTTTGTTTCTCTTTTCCACACTTTCTTTACAGAAATTTTTCATTCCCTCTTTAAGGGCCTCTATCATCTTCATAAAGTTGTTTTTAAGGTCGCTTCCATGTGCTTAGCTGCATTGGAATGTTCAGTTCTTGCTCTTGTGGGATCAATGGGTTCTGGTTGTGCCATGTTGCCCTTTGTTTTGTTGGATGTATTTTTACACCAGCATTTGCACATCTGGTGCAATATATTTCCTTTAAGAACTGAATATTTTTTCCATATTTGAATTTAAATGACATAAAAAGTTAACTTTATACTAGTTTTTTTAAATTGTTTTTTTTAAAGTAAGAATTATTATTCTACAATGTTGATATTTATGGAATGGTATCATGAATAAAATATTATTCACATCTTAAAGTTGCCTAAAACTTTTAAAAGGATATACATGATGAATGCAAAGTCCTAAGCAGTCATTACACATATAAGTAAAGCTCCTTAAAATTGAACTAAAATTTTCACATGACAAAACTTTAGTGTATTCTATAATTTAAACAACATGATGACGTAAACTAGTTCGTTACTACTATGTTATCTCTTTAAATTAAAAAAATGGTTTTGAAATTACAACAACCTCTCAACTATTTTTATGTCCTTATATGCTCTCTGCACTTCAATTTATCCTTTGTTATTTATTAAACTAAGCCCCAATTTCTGAATCTGGTATTCAAACACAATCTAGCTTTCTCTTAATGATATTCTTATGAGTTCTCGTTTTCGTGAAAGATCTTCCATCTCACTGTTCTATCCTTAGAGTTATTCATCAGTATATCTTTGTACCTTTGCTAAGTTTCTTTGCTCTACTGTGGAAAGGAAAAGCTTTCTGCCTAGTTACATTTAAAACAATACCTGTATACATCAAAGCAAATAGATGCTGCAAATACCATTTGAGTTTATTTATTCCAGCCTCCTCATTATAGGAGGCTACCCAGAGAAGTGTATTGACTCTGCCAAAGTTTTGTCTTTAATTCATTCTATAGTTTGGAATCTGGACTACAATCTAGGTTGACAGATGCCCAAGCTCATAAACTTCCAAAGCATGCTTGTTTTAATTCTTTTATTTTTTGGGTGGGTGGGTGGGTGGGATGAGACAGGGTTTCTCTACAGCTTTGGATCCTGTCTTGGAAGTAGCTCTTGTGGACCATGTTCGCCCAAATTCAAAGAGACCTGCCTGCTTCTGCCTCTCGAGTGCTGTGATTAATTAAAGGCATGAGCCACCACCACCAGGCTTCCATTATATTTCATTAAAACTCCAATTAAGCTCTCCCACGTACTCGTTGACACCCAAAGACCTAACCCTAGAATCATGAATCGGTCTTGTTAATGAACCATCTTTGCTGGATAAGTCACCAAGTAACCTATCCACTCTTCAATATGCCCCTATTACCATCTCACCCATAGACCTAACTTTAGACCAAGGATCCTGAACTGGCTTTGCCTGGCATAGGTCCAATGAGGTAGCTCACATACCAGGTTTACCTTACCTATCTTCAATCACATGGGCCCTCCCTATCTAAGGCAGGGCATATTCTCTGTTTGGACCCACAAACAAACGAAGAAGGCCACATTCCCAGGTTACATAGCAAAACTAAAAACAATGATCCAAGGTAAAGACAGCATTTCTCCAACAAAATATACTAATCCTATATAATTGCTCTCTAAGAGTTACCTAAATAAATCCCAATGACATAGGATTTTAAAGAACAGTCATGAATTTGAGCAAAGAATTCAAGAAGTTTAAATAACATAAATACCTTATGAACTTCAAGAGGTTAATAATAAATGAATGAATGATGTTTACGATAAAAATCTTATGCTGAACGAAAATGATGAAGAAAATAAATGACTTGAAATCTAAATTCAATGAAGAGAATTACTGAAGAAAATTCAAGCTGAAATGAAGATGATATTTAAAATACTCAACAATCCATCCTTAAACAGGGAAAAGCCTTATAAGTAAAATGGATTAAGTAGAAGAAACTATTGGGATTTGAAGATAAAATAGAGGGATTAGGCTGGTGGAACTCCACTGCTCTGGTGCAGTCCCCAGCATCCAGTCAGGAGGTGAGAAACCTGCCTGCAAGATGCACTACCACTGCTGCCACCCACTGGATTTGATTCCCACAAGAACAAGTCTCTCTTGCACACCCCACTGCCTCATCATTCTCTCCAATGCCAGCCTTCCCCACAACTACAGCAGACTCCATAGGCACAGGCACAATATACACCAGTTGGAAAAACAGACTCCATAGGCACAGGTACAGTCCACACCAGTCAGAATAATAGGAGGATATGCTGGACCTAGGAACCCAAATATGCATAAACTTCAGCTGAAACAATCCTACTGAACCTGAAATCCTCCAATCAACAGAACCCTTGGCCATTCATGCCAGAAAAAAATAAAAGAAACAGACAATAGAGGAACAAAATACCCATCCAACAAAGACAACACCTAGACTTAAAATCATCTGAAACCCAGATGTGCAAATGCTGGTGTAAAAATACATCCAACAAAACAAAGGGCAACATGGCACAACCAGAACCCATTGATCCCACAAGAGCAAGAACGGAACATTCCAATGCAGCTAAGCACATGGAAGCGACCTTAAAAACAACTTTATGAAGATGATAGAGGCCCTTAAAGTGGAAATGAAAAATTTCTGTAAAGAAAGTGTGGAAAAGAGAAACAAAAAATTAGAAGAAAAGAATAAATCACTTAAAGAGCACAAAGAAAGCCAAGAAAAAAAAAACAATAAAACAAGGGAAGGAAATGGCTTAAGACTTAATATTGAAATGAAAGCAATAAGGAAAACAAAATTCAAGGGAATTCTGGAAATGAAAAATCTGGGTAAGTGAACAGGAACTAGAGATACACACATCACAAACAGAATACAAGAGATGGAAGAGAGAATTTCTGGGATTGAAGATACAATAGAGGAAATAGATTCACTGGTCAAAGAAAATAGTAAATTCAAAACATTCCTAACAAAAACCATACTGGAAATCTGGGACACCATGAAAAGACCAAACCTAAAAATAATAGGGATAGAAGGAGAAGAATCCCAGCTCAAAGGCTCAGAAAAATATACTCAACAAAATCACAGAAGAAACTTTTCCCAACCTAAATAATGAAATGCCTATAAAGGTACAAAAAGCTTACAGAAAACCAAATAGACTGTACCCTCCCTCCCTCACCACATAATAATCAAAACACTAAACATATAGAATGAAGAATCAATATTAAGAACTACAAAAGAAAAATGTAAAGTGACATAAATGCACACCAATCAGAATTATGTCTGACTTCTCAGTGGAGACTCTAAAAGGCAGAAGGTCTTGGACAGATGTTTTGTAGACACTAAGAAACCACCGATGTTATTGCAGACTACTATACCCAGAAAAAACTTCAATCACCTTAGACAGAAAAAGCAGGGTATTTCTTGACAAAATTCAACTTAAACATTACCTATCCACAAATGCAGCCCCACAGAGAGTACTAAAAGGAAAACTACAACCTAAGGAAGTTAGGTGCACCCAAGAAAACACAGGTAATAGATGTCACACCAGCAAATCCCAAAGAATGGGGACACACACACACACACCACTATTATGACCCAATCAAAAAATAAGAGGAATTAACAATCACTGGTCATTAATATCTTTTAATAACAATGAACTCAATTTTCCAATTAAAAGACACAGGCTAAGGAAATGCATATGAAAACATGATCCATCTTTCTGCTACATGTAAGAAATATATCTCAATTTCAAAGACAGACATCACCTCAAAATAAAGGGTTGGGGAAAGATTTTACAATTAAATGGACCTAAGAAATACACCAGTGTAGCTATCCTAATATCTAACAAAATGGACTTCAAACTAAAGTTAATGAAAAGAGATGGAGAAGGATATTTCATATTCACCAAAGAAAAAATCCATCAAGATGAATCCTTAATTCTGATTACCTATGATCCAAATAAAAGGGCAACTAAATTTGTAAAGAAAACATTACTAAAACTTAAATAACACAGTGACCATCAAACACCGATAGGGAGAGACTTAAGTATACAACTTTTACAAATAGATAGAGACAAAACATAAACAGAGAACTGCTATAGCTAACTGATGATATAACTCAAATGGACTTAACAGATATTTACAGAAAATTTCACCCAAACACAAAAGAATATATGAGATTCTTCTCAGAACCTCATGGCATCTTCTCTAAAATTGACCATATACTTGGTCACAAAGCAAATCTCAACAGATACAAAGAAAATTGCAATATACCCTGAATATTATCAGATCACCATAGGTTAAAATTATAGTTCAAAAACACAAATTACAGAAAGCTTACAAGCTCATGTACTAGTGGCTAAGTCAAGGGAGCAGCAGGCAGCAACTTAAGTCCAAGGTGTCAGTCTACCAGGAGGAAACTCACTGTTAAGTGAATCTCATTTAGGCAAGGCCAGGGAACTACAGAACACAGAATGTCTTTTGCTTCTGCTATGCTTTTCATGGTTTTCATTGCAATATTCTTTTGGTATCTAACATTGTGTGAGTGGATATGGGGAGATCTTAATTGTCTGTAATATAGTGTGTTCATTTCCTGTAATATAGTGTGTTTATCTCTTGGAAGCATCCCGTTATACTGGGCATTTTTATCTGTAGAATTTCATGAGGATGATTTTTTCTTATGTTATACTGTCTACTTGATAATCAAACCAAAGACTTGAATATTAATCCATACACCTATGAATACCTGATTTTTGACAAAGCTAAAATTATACACTGGAAAAAATGCATCTTCAGCAAATGGTGCTGCCATAACTGGATGTCAACATGTAGATGAATGCAAACAGATCCATATCTATCCCCATGCACAAACTTCAAGTCCAAATGGATTAAAGACTTCAATATAAATCTGACCACATTGAACCTGATAGGAAATTGGGGAGTAGCCTTCAATGCATGGGCACAGGAGACCAGTTCCTAAATATAATACCAGTAGCACAGACACTGGGAGCAACAATAAATAAATGGGACCTCCTGAATCTGAGAAGCTTGGGTAAATCAAAGGATATACTCAATAAGATATTTTGTGTACTGAGTGGGAAAAGATCTTCACCAACTGCACATCAGACAGAAGACTGATCTTTAAAATATATAGAGATCTCAAGAAATTAGACATCAAAATTGCAAATAATGCAATTAAAAATGGGGTACAGAACTAAACAGAGAATTCTCAACAGAAGAATCTCAAATGACCAAAAGACACTTAAGGAAATGTTCAACATCCTTAGCCCTCAGATAAATGCAAATCAAAATGACTCTGAGATACCACCTTATACTAGTTAGAATGGCAAAGATCAAAAACACCAATGATAGCTGATGTTGGAGAGGATGTGGATTAAGGGAAACATTCCTCCATTGCTGGCAGGAATGCAAACTTGTACAACAACTTTGGAAATTAATATGGAGGTTTCTCAGAAAATTGGGAATCAGCCTAACACAAGACCAAGCAATACCACTCTTAGCCATATACCCAAAGGATGCACAACCATACTACAAGGACATTTGTTTAACTATGTTCATGGCAGCATTACTTGTAATAGCCATAACCTGTAAACAACCTATATGGCCCTCAACTGAAGAATGGATAAAGTAAATATGGCACATTTACACAATGGAGTACTACTCGGTGTTAAAAAAAATCTTCAAGGACACTTGGGAACACCTCTAGAGTCAAGTCTCTTGCCAAACCTAAAATGGCTCCCTAAATTAAGATATACACTTCCCTGCTCCCATATCCAGCCTTACTCCATCCCAACCATCCCATTCCCCCAAGCTCTCCCCATCCTCCGTTTCTCAATTTTTTTCTCTCCATCTCCCCTAACTCCCACCCCACACCCACCCCCAAGTTTCCAATTTTTGCCTGGCAATCTTGTCTCCTTCCAATATCCAGGAGGATAGCTATATGCTTTTCTTTGGATTCACCTTTTTATTTAGCTTCTCTAGGATCATGAATTATGGGTTCAATGTCCTTTATTTATGGCTAGAATCCACTTATGAGTGAGTACATACCATATTCCTCTTTTTGGGTGTGGGTTACCTCACTCAGGTGTCCTTGGAGATGTGCCCAGCTAGATCCTTGGACATCTGAGGAGAGAGAGCCTGAAATGGCTCTATCCTATAGCCATACTGATGGATATCTTGCATATTACCATAGACCCTTCATCTGGTGATGGATGAAGCTAGAGACAGAGACCCACACTGGAGCACTGAACTGAGCTCCCAAGGTCCAAATGAGGAGCAGAAGGAGGGAGAACATGAACAAGGAAGTCACGACCGCGAGGGGTGTGCCCACCCACTGAGATGGTGGGGCTGATCTAATGGGAGCTCACCAAGGCCAGCTGGACTTGGACTGAATGAGCATGTGATCAAACAGGACTCTCTGAACGTGGCAGACAATAAGGGCTGACTGAGAAGCCAAGGACAATAGCACTGGATTTTGATCCTACTGCATGTACTGGCTTTGTGGGAGCCTAGTCTGTTTGTATGCTCACCTTCCTAGACCTGGATGGATGGGGGAGGACCTTGGACTTTCCACAGGGCAGGGAACCCTGACTGCTCTTTGGACTGGAGAGGGAGGGAAAGAGGGGGGGGGGGGGGCGGGGAGGGGCGGGGGGGGGGGGAGGGAAATGGGAGGCTGGGAGGAGGCAGGAATTTTTTTTCAATAAAAAAAGGAAAACGAAAAAAAACGGACTCACTGAACATAGTGAATAATGAGGACTGCTGAGAAGTCAAGAACAATGGCTCTGGGTCTTGATCCTATTGCACGTACTAGCCTATGCTGTTTGGATGTTCACCTTACTATACCTGGAAGGAGGTGGGAGGTCCTTGGACTCCCCACAGTCCAGAGAACCCTGACTGCTCTTCGGGCTGATGAGAGAGGGGGAGTTGATTGGGGGAGGGGGAGGGAAATGGGAAGCGGTGACAGGGAGGAGACAGAAATCTTTAATAAAAGAAACTCATCTTAATTTCCCCATGAGTTTTTTTTTTGAAAGATCAGTTTTTCCCCTTGATATATTTGCCTGCTAAGTTCCTAAGCAATCATGTAACATAATAAAATACTGCATAATTTGCATTTGAACAAGAAATACATCATTTTACTTTTGCATACATTAGAATCCTATGATTAATTCTTGTTTTGGTGAGTTATAGAATTTCTAAACCATGAACAATTAGAATTGGACAAGAATTTACAGAACCTTTATTTTATAAATATCAAAATTGAGATACTTGAAAGCTCAGTTGCTCAAATCAGAAATTATTTACCTATTTTCTAAAGAGACTTTTGATACTATCTAGAAAATGAATTTTGGTACAAGCACATTTTGATAATAGCAATGAAATTCCTTGATCCTCATATTAACAAACACGTTCTCATAATGAAAAATGTCTTATTGCTTTCATTTCAATTTTACGTCTTAAACCATTTCCTTCACTTGTTTCATTGTTTTTTTTTTTTTTCTTGGCTTTGTTTGTGTTCTTTAAGGGATTTATTCTTTTCTTCTAATTTTTTTGTTTCTCTTTTCCACACTTTCTTTACAGAAATTTTTCATTCCCTCTTTAAGGGCCTCTATCATCTTCATAAAGTTGTTTTTAAGGTCGCTTCCATGTGCTTAGCTGCATTGGAATGTTCAGTTCTTGCTCTTGTGGGATCAATGGGTTCTGGTTGTGCCATGTTGCCCTTTGTTTTGTTGGATGTATTTTTACACCAGCATTTGCACATCTGGTGCAATATATTTCCTTTAAGAACTGAATATTTTTTCCATATTTGAATTTAAATGACATAAAAAGTTAACTTTATACTAGTTTTTTTAAATTGTTTTTTTTAAAGTAAGAATTATTATTCTACAATGTTGATATTTATGGAATGGTATCATGAATAAAATATTATTCACATCTTAAAGTTGCCTAAAACTTTTAAAAGGATATACATGATGAATGCAAAGTCCTAAGCAGTCATTACACATATAAGTAAAGCTCCTTAAAATTGAACTAAAATTTTCACATGACAAAACTTTAGTGTATTCTATAATTTAAACAACATGATGACGTAAACTAGTTCGTTACTACTATGTTATCTCTTTAAATTAAAAAAATGGTTTTGAAATTACAACAACCTCTCAACTATTTTTATGTCCTTATATGCTCTCTGCACTTCAATTTATCCTTTGTTATTTATTAAACTAAGCCCCAATTTCTGAATCTGGTATTCAAACACAATCTAGCTTTCTCTTAATGATATTCTTATGAGTTCTCGTTTTCGTGAAAGATCTTCCATCTCACTGTTCTATCCTTAGAGTTATTCATCAGTATATCTTTGTACCTTTGCTAAGTTTCTTTGCTCTACTGTGGAAAGGAAAAGCTTTCTGCCTAGTTACATTTAAAACAATACCTGTATACATCAAAGCAAATAGATGCTGCAAATACCATTTGAGTTTATTTATTCCAGCCTCCTCATTATAGGAGGCTACCCAGAGAAGTGTATTGACTCTGCCAAAGTTTTGTCTTTAATTCATTCTATAGTTTGGAATCTGGACTACAATCTAGGTTGACAGATGCCCAAGCTCATAAACTTCCAAAGCATGCTTGTTTTAATTCTTTTATTTTTTGGGTGGGTGGGTGGGTGGGATGAGACAGGGTTTCTCTACAGCTTTGGATCCTGTCTTGGAAGTAGCTCTTGTGGACCATGTTCGCCCAAATTCAAAGAGACCTGCCTGCTTCTGCCTCTCGAGTGCTGTGATTAATTAAAGGCATGAGCCACCACCACCAGGCTTCCATTATATTTCATTAAAACTCCAATTAAGCTCTCCCACGTACTCGTTGACACCCAAAGACCTAACCCTAGAATCATGAATCGGTCTTGTTAATGAACCATCTTTGCTGGATAAGTCACCAAGTAACCTATCCACTCTTCAATATGCCCCTATTACCATCTCACCCATAGACCTAACTTTAGACCAAGGATCCTGAACTGGCTTTGCCTGGCATAGGTCCAATGAGGTAGCTCACATACCAGGTTTACCTTACCTATCTTCAATCACATGGGCCCTCCCTATCTAAGGCAGGGCATATTCTCTGTTTGGACCCACAAACAAACGAAGAAGGCCACATTCCCAGGTTACATAGCAAAACTAAAAACAATGATCCAAGGTAAAGACAGCATTTCTCCAACAAAATATACTAATCCTATATAATTGCTCTCTAAGAGTTACCTAAATAAATCCCAATGACATAGGATTTTAAAGAACAGTCATGAATTTGAGCAAAGAATTCAAGAAGTTTAAATAACATAAATACCTTATGAACTTCAAGAGGTTAATAATAAATGAATGAATGATGTTTACGATAAAAATCTTATGCTGAACGAAAATGATGAAGAAAATAAATGACTTGAAATCTAAATTCAATGAAGAGAATTACTGAAGAAAATTCAAGCTGAAATGAAGATGATATTTAAAATACTCAACAATCCATCCTTAAACAGGGAAAAGCCTTATAAGTAAAATGGATTAAGTAGAAGAAACTATTGGGATTTGAAGATAAAATAGAGGGATTAGGCTGGTGGAACTCCACTGCTCTGGTGCAGTCCCCAGCATCCAGTCAGGAGGTGAGAAACCTGCCTGCAAGATGCACTACCACTGCTGCCACCCACTGGATTTGATTCCCACAAGAACAAGTCTCTCTTGCACACCCCACTGCCTCATCATTCTCTCCAATGCCAGCCTTCCCCACAACTACAGCAGACTCCATAGGCACAGGCACAATATACACCAGTTGGAAAAACAGACTCCATAGGCACAGGTACAGTCCACACCAGTCAGAATAATAGGAGGATATGCTGGACCTAGGAACCCAAATATGCATAAACTTCAGCTGAAACAATCCTACTGAACCTGAAATCCTCCAATCAACAGAACCCTTGGCCATTCATGCCAGAAAAAAATAAAAGAAACAGACAATAGAGGAACAAAATACCCATCCAACAAAGACAACACCTAGACTTAAAATCATCTGAAACCCAGATGTGCAAATGCTGGTGTAAAAATACATCCAACAAAACAAAGGGCAACATGGCACAACCAGAACCCATTGATCCCACAAGAGCAAGAACGGAACATTCCAATGCAGCTAAGCACATGGAAGCGACCTTAAAAACAACTTTATGAAGATGATAGAGGCCCTTAAAGTGGAAATGAAAAATTTCTGTAAAGAAAGTGTGGAAAAGAGAAACAAAAAATTAGAAGAAAAGAATAAATCACTTAAAGAGCACAAAGAAAGCCAAGAAAAAAAAAACAATAAAACAAGGGAAGGAAATGGCTTAAGACTTAATATTGAAATGAAAGCAATAAGGAAAACAAAATTCAAGGGAATTCTGGAAATGAAAAATCTGGGTAAGTGAACAGGAACTAGAGATACACACATCACAAACAGAATACAAGAGATGGAAGAGAGAATTTCTGGGATTGAAGATACAATAGAGGAAATAGATTCACTGGTCAAAGAAAATAGTAAATTCAAAACATTCCTAACAAAAACCATACTGGAAATCTGGGACACCATGAAAAGACCAAACCTAAAAATAATAGGGATAGAAGGAGAAGAATCCCAGCTCAAAGGCTCAGAAAAATATACTCAACAAAATCACAGAAGAAACTTTTCCCAACCTAAATAATGAAATGCCTATAAAGGTACAAAAAGCTTACAGAAAACCAAATAGACTGTACCCTCCCTCCCTCACCACATAATAATCAAAACACTAAACATATAGAATGAAGAATCAATATTAAGAACTACAAAAGAAAAATGTAAAGTGACATAAATGCACACCAATCAGAATTATGTCTGACTTCTCAGTGGAGACTCTAAAAGGCAGAAGGTCTTGGACAGATGTTTTGTAGACACTAAGAAACCACCGATGTTATTGCAGACTACTATACCCAGAAAAAACTTCAATCACCTTAGACAGAAAAAGCAGGGTATTTCTTGACAAAATTCAACTTAAACATTACCTATCCACAAATGCAGCCCCACAGAGAGTACTAAAAGGAAAACTACAACCTAAGGAAGTTAGGTGCACCCAAGAAAACACAGGTAATAGATGTCACACCAGCAAATCCCAAAGAATGGGGACACACACACACACACCACTATTATGACCCAATCAAAAAATAAGAGGAATTAACAATCACTGGTCATTAATATCTTTTAATAACAATGAACTCAATTTTCCAATTAAAAGACACAGGCTAAGGAAATGCATATGAAAACATGATCCATCTTTCTGCTACATGTAAGAAATATATCTCAATTTCAAAGACAGACATCACCTCAAAATAAAGGGTTGGGGAAAGATTTTACAATTAAATGGACCTAAGAAATACACCAGTGTAGCTATCCTAATATCTAACAAAATGGACTTCAAACTAAAGTTAATGAAAAGAGATGGAGAAGGATATTTCATATTCACCAAAGAAAAAATCCATCAAGATGAATCCTTAATTCTGATTACCTATGATCCAAATAAAAGGGCAACTAAATTTGTAAAGAAAACATTACTAAAACTTAAATAACACAGTGACCATCAAACACCGATAGGGAGAGACTTAAGTATACAACTTTTACAAATAGATAGAGACAAAACATAAACAGAGAACTGCTATAGCTAACTGATGATATAACTCAAATGGACTTAACAGATATTTACAGAAAATTTCACCCAAACACAAAAGAATATATGAGATTCTTCTCAGAACCTCATGGCATCTTCTCTAAAATTGACCATATACTTGGTCACAAAGCAAATCTCAACAGATACAAAGAAAATTGCAATATACCCTGAATATTATCAGATCACCATAGGTTAAAATTATAGTTCAAAAACACAAATTACAGAAAGCTTACAAGCTCATGTACTAGTGGCTAAGTCAAGGGAGCAGCAGGCAGCAACTTAAGTCCAAGGTGTCAGTCTACCAGGAGGAAACTCACTGTTAAGTGAATCTCATTTAGGCAAGGCCAGGGAACTACAGAACACAGAATGTCTTTTGCTTCTGCTATGCTTTTCATGGTTTTCATTGCAATATTCTTTTGGTATCTAACATTGTGTGAGTGGATATGGGGAGATCTTAATTGTCTGTAATATAGTGTGTTCATTTCCTGTAATATAGTGTGTTTATCTCTTGGAAGCATCCCGTTATACTGGGCATTTTTATCTGTAGAATTTCATGAGGATGATTTTTTCTTATGTTATACTGTCTACTTGATAATCAAACCAAAGACTTGAATATTAATCCATACACCTATGAATACCTGATTTTTGACAAAGCTAAAATTATACACTGGAAAAAATGCATCTTCAGCAAATGGTGCTGCCATAACTGGATGTCAACATGTAGATGAATGCAAACAGATCCATATCTATCCCCATGCACAAACTTCAAGTCCAAATGGATTAAAGACTTCAATATAAATCTGACCACATTGAACCTGATAGGAAATTGGGGAGTAGCCTTCAATGCATGGGCACAGGAGACCAGTTCCTAAATATAATACCAGTAGCACAGACACTGGGAGCAACAATAAATAAATGGGACCTCCTGAATCTGAGAAGCTTGGGTAAATCAAAGGATATACTCAATAAGATATTTTGTGTACTGAGTGGGAAAAGATCTTCACCAACTGCACATCAGACAGAAGACTGATCTTTAAAATATATAGAGATCTCAAGAAATTAGACATCAAAATTGCAAATAATGCAATTAAAAATGGGGTACAGAACTAAACAGAGAATTCTCAACAGAAGAATCTCAAATGACCAAAAGACACTTAAGGAAATGTTCAACATCCTTAGCCCTCAGATAAATGCAAATCAAAATGACTCTGAGATACCACCTTATACTAGTTAGAATGGCAAAGATCAAAAACACCAATGATAGCTGATGTTGGAGAGGATGTGGATTAAGGGAAACATTCCTCCATTGCTGGCAGGAATGCAAACTTGTACAACAACTTTGGAAATTAATATGGAGGTTTCTCAGAAAATTGGGAATCAGCCTAACACAAGACCAAGCAATACCACTCTTAGCCATATACCCAAAGGATGCACAACCATACTACAAGGACATTTGTTTAACTATGTTCATGGCAGCATTACTTGTAATAGCCATAACCTGTAAACAACCTATATGGCCCTCAACTGAAGAATGGATAAAGTAAATATGGCACATTTACACAATGGAGTACTACTCGGTGTTAAAAAAAATCTTCAAGGACACTTGGGAACACCTCTAGAGTCAAGTCTCTTGCCAAACCTAAAATGGCTCCCTAAATTAAGATATACACTTCCCTGCTCCCATATCCAGCCTTACTCCATCCCAACCATCCCATTCCCCCAAGCTCTCCCCATCCTCCGTTTCTCAATTTTTTTCTCTCCATCTCCCCTAACTCCCACCCCACACCCACCCCCAAGTTTCCAATTTTTGCCTGGCAATCTTGTCTCCTTCCAATATCCAGGAGGATAGCTATATGCTTTTCTTTGGATTCACCTTTTTATTTAGCTTCTCTAGGATCATGAATTATGGGTTCAATGTCCTTTATTTATGGCTAGAATCCACTTATGAGTGAGTACATACCATATTCCTCTTTTTGGGTGTGGGTTACCTCACTCAGGTGTCCTTGGAGATGTGCCCAGCTAGATCCTTGGACATCTGAGGAGAGAGAGCCTGAAATGGCTCTATCCTATAGCCATACTGATGGATATCTTGCATATTACCATAGACCCTTCATCTGGTGATGGATGAAGCTAGAGACAGAGACCCACACTGGAGCACTGAACTGAGCTCCCAAGGTCCAAATGAGGAGCAGAAGGAGGGAGAACATGAACAAGGAAGTCACGACCGCGAGGGGTGTGCCCACCCACTGAGATGGTGGGGCTGATCTAATGGGAGCTCACCAAGGCCAGCTGGACTTGGACTGAATGAGCATGTGATCAAACAGGACTCTCTGAACGTGGCAGACAATAAGGGCTGACTGAGAAGCCAAGGACAATAGCACTGGATTTTGATCCTACTGCATGTACTGGCTTTGTGGGAGCCTAGTCTGTTTGTATGCTCACCTTCCTAGACCTGGATGGATGGGGGAGGACCTTGGACTTTCCACAGGGCAGGGAACCCTGACTGCTCTTTGGACTCCAGAGTGAGGGGGAATGGAGTGGGGAGAGGGGGAGAGTGGTGACTTCTCTTAGGACTAGAGAGCAAGGGGGAGGGAAAGTGGGGGAAGTGGCACGGAAATGGGAAGATGGGAGGAGGTGGAAATTTTTTTATTAAAAATAAATAAATAAATAAATGGGAAAAAAGAAAATCCAAAAAAAAAATCTTGAAATCTGCATATAAATGGATGGAACTAGAAAAAAGCAGCCTGAGTGAGGTAACCTGAACATGGTATGTACTCACTAATAAGTGGATACTAGCTGTAATACAAAGGATAATGAGCCTATAGTTCATGACCCTAGAGAAGCTAAGTAACAAGCTGGGCCCTAAGAGAAACATCTATAGATCTACCTGAAAAGGGAAAATAAATAAGATTGCCTGACAAAGTTGGGATCATGGGGGTGGGAGGAGAAGGAAGGGGGAAGGGGAAAAGAAGAGAAGGGGAGGGATGAGGAGAACTTGAGGCAATAGGATAGTAAGGATGGATGGAGGACAGAGATGACAGCAAGGAAAGATATATTTTGTTTGAGGGAGCCATTATGAAGCTAGTAAGAAACCTGACATTAGAGAAATTCCCAAAAATTCACAAGGATGACTGCTGTAGGAATTCCTACAGCTAGAGGCCTTTTAGTTACCTGTCCACTTGGGTGTGGCTTCTTATACTATTTATGCCTATATAAGGTGCATGTCCAGTCTCTTTCCCAGGTGCAGGATTCTGTTGGTGCTCTCCAATCCAGGAAAGGATTGTGACTTGTGAGTCTACCCCTAAATAAATAACCTTCTATTGTTTTCAATTCTGAACTAGTGTGAAATTTCTTTTAAGTATCCTTCTTCATCTGGCTCCCAATGTGTATTTGGACTCCATACCTACCAGGTAGAACAACCTTTAAAATGGTTAACTGAGAAACCAATATGGGTTAAACAGTGCCCTTTAGCTGAAGAAAAGCTGCAGGCTTTAAAATAGCTGGTAAAAGTGCAACTAGATGCTCATATTGAAGAATCAGCCAGTCCTTGGAATTCTCCAAACAACCATGGCAAACGGCTTGTGCTAATTTTTTGAGGTTAAAAAGAAATCTGGTAAATAGAGGATGGTGACGGATCTAAGAGCTGTCAATAAGGTAATTCAACCTATGGGCCTTCTATAATCTGGAATTCCATTGCCTTCTCTATTACCAAAAGGATGACCTCTTATAGTTAATAATTTGGAAGATTATTCACTATACTTTTACAAGAAAAGGACAGAGAAAATTTGCCTTCACAGTGCTTACTCACTAATTCTCACCCTACTAAGAGATAGCAATGTGCCATCCTCCCACAAGGAATGCTCAATAGTCTCACTCTTTGTCAATACTTTGTAAGTCAGCTATTAGAAATAATATGTAAGCAATTTCCTAAGTCTATAATTTACCATTATATGGATGACATTTTGCTATCTGATTCAAACATAGATGCTTCAGAATATTTAAAGAAGTAAATAAAGTTTTGCTAAAACGGGGATTACAAATTGCTCCTGAAAAAATACAGATAGGAGATTCTGTCAATAACCTAGGTTATAAAATTTGTTTACAAAATATTAGAACACAAAAGGCACAAATTAGGAGAGATCAGTCACAGACTCTCAATGACTTTTAAAGACTCTTAGGAGACATTTCCAGTTTTGACTGGGTGTTGGAATAACACCTGTTCTAATAATTAATTTAAAGAAAACCTTAGATGGTGATAAAGACTTGAATAGTCCCAGAGAATTAACAGCTGAATTAGAAAAGGAATTGACAGTTGTTGAGGAGAAATGACAGGAGGCACATGTGGATAGGGTGAATCCAAATCTTAATTATATTCTAGTCATACTGCTTTCCAGAATTTCTGCTACAGGAATTTTAATGCAGAGGGATGATATTATCTTAGATTGGATCTTTTTACCACATAAACTAAGTAAAAAATTAAAAACTGATGGAATAATCAAGTTATGGGAAGACAATCAACCATGGCAAAGAGCTTGTGCTAATTTTTTGGGAAAAATTAATAGCAATTACCCCAAAAGCAGTAGACTTCACCTTATAAAGAGATCTTCTTGGATATTTCCCCCAATTGTATGTAATGCTCCAATAACTGGAGCCCGTACATTGTATATTGATGGGAATAAATCAGGGAAGGCAGGTTACAAATCAGAAGAACTAAGTAAGGCAGAACTATGCCTTTATAATTCTGTCCAGAAGGCAGAATTATATGCTATCCTCATGGTGCTAAGGGACTTTAAGGAACCTCTAAATATAGTTATTTATTCACAATATACAGAAAGAGTTGTCTTACATATTGAAACCTCTAAATTTATATCAAATGATACAGAATTGACTTCATTATTTATCCAGGTGCAAGACATAATCAGGAATAGGCTTTATCCTATATACATAACACACATCCAATCCCATACAGGTCTGCCAGGTCCTCTAGTACAAGATAATACAGAAATTGATCAATTATTGATCGGAAGCATGTTTCAGGCCTCAGAATTTCATTAAAAACATCATGTTAATAGCAAAGGTTTAAAGAAAGAGTTTTCTATTACATGGCAACAAGATAAGTAGATTATAAAGAGATGTCCTACTTGTTCTTTATATAACCAAATACCACTGCCTGCAGTGACTAACCCAAAGGGTACTTAAAGGAATAAAATCTGGCAGATGGATATGTTCCACTTTGCAGAATTTGGAAAATTAAAATATGCACATCACACCATTGACACTTATTCAGGTTTTTAGTGGGCAACTGCTTTAAGCTCAGAAAAAGCTGATTCAGTAATCACACATTTATTAGAAGTTATGGCCATCAGGAGTATACCTGCACAAATAAAGACAGAAAATGTACAGCATATGTCTCTAAGAAAATGAAACAGTTTTTTGCTTATTACAATATTAAACCTATTATAGGTATACCACACAATCCTAAAAGTCACACAGTTATAGAAAGATCAAATTAAATTATAAAGGATATGCTAAACAAACAAAAAGGGGTGGAAAATACTCCCAGAGATAGATTACATAATGCTTTTTTAACACTAATGAGAGAGGCACAACAGCAGCAGAGAGACACTGGATAACAGAAAAGTCTTCTGAATTAAATCAGCCAATGTATTTCAAGGATGTTTTGACCTGACAATGGAAGCAAGGAGAAGTGCTACAATGGGGAAGGGGTTTTGCTCTTGTTTCCACAGGAGAAGACAAACTATGGATACCATTAAAATTTATAAAGATTAGTTTTGAAAATGAGAATCTTCTTGAAAAAAGAAATGACAGCTCATCCACAATAGTGACAAAAATATAGGTGGTAAGGAAACCTCATAAGGGTTGGGGCAGAGTTCTGTTCTTGTCTTTGCAGGAAAATATTCATTTTCAAAGGTCAAGAGACACTGGAAACCTAGATGCCTAAAGAGGAAAAGATAATTATCCAGATAGGATCAACAAGTGAAGAGAATTATAAGTTATGAGAACATGTCATTTGAGGGTAAGAATCTCAAAACCATAACCTAAAATATTAATCATGATTCACTTAAAAATCAAAGCTGGTTTTGGAGTTAGACACTGGCTCTATCTATCCTTCTCTAAATCAAAGCATGTTGTTAAAATAAAAATTCAGAGTTTCTGTCTCATGTCAGGAGCCATGATATGGGACAGAAAGAAAAAAGAATTTAGAAAAATATTTACTTTTCTTCATATCTATTTTTGTCTCCATCATACCTTTCATTGAATATATATGTCTGTATATGTCTATATAAATAATGTTTAAGTTTTCCACAATGAAAAATGAATTTTCCTGTAGTAATCTTTGAAGTTTACAGGAAGAAGACGGGAACCCACAGCAACAACTCCACCTGATTGATATGATGTCATGATGCTTGCTAACAGTGCTAATATAAGACCTGTTTTGGGTACCAGCTCCTCAAGATGGTTCCAACTTGGTTAGCTGAAAGGGTGCACATTTTTACAACATTCTGTCCAGAACTCCAAATAGGAACCCCAGAAACACCCTACTGAATACTCAGAGACTATTTGCAATTATACCAGAATTATATCTTGGAACTTAGTCATAATTTTACTTTCACAGGATCCCATAGAAAGAACATTACCTCATGACAGCTGGAAGTAATTCTAGAAGACGACATCCCCTCTCTCAATGAATTTTGCTTTCAGTGTTAGGAACATCACTTAGGGGTTGATTATAATTGTTATAGGGTTGGTAGTTGGGGGGGGACTCATGTTGGACCCAGGATCTCTTTGAAAAAAGTGGGGGATTTGGATAGGATAATAGATTAGTGTGAGCTTACTCACACTAATAATAATAGTGAATAATAAAGTGAATACTTGTGAGCTATTATTTAAAGGCAATTCACATTGGTATAGATTCCTGTATATTGATACAAATTATATTAAATATGCTCCTATTTTCATCTACAATATTTGTGTATCTAGGTAAAGTTATTTTGTCATATTGCATGCATGCATGCTTCTATCTCTGCTTAAAACATTTTTGTATATTGATACAATTTTAGTATATATTTATCATATTGTAGTGTACACTTTGACCTCTGATCAAGATACTTATACAATGCTTAAGTCTTAGTCTTTAAGTTATATAAGTATTAAGAATTATAGATCAATAGTCATCTATGTTTGTCATATTTATAGTTAAACTAATCAGGTTCTTTAGATACATAGACATTATATTCTGCATAGCTAGGTCATCTTCAACCACTTCAAAGAGCTATAGAATATGACATTTAAATAACTTAGGGTTCTGTTAACATGAGACACAATTGCTCCTGGCAGCACCTATCTATTCCCGAGAGACTGTTGAACACCAAAGACATTCTACTCAGAGTTTGTTTTCTTGGCACAATTGGCCTTAGGGCAAGGAATTACCCATGCCTCAACCACTGACAAGGTACATGGTATCCAGAAATGGATAAGCAGGACACAAGGAAAAAGACTACTAAATCTTAACAAGATAGGGTAAGACAGTTTTGAAAATTTCTTGTCTTTGAAAATGGTCTGTCAATTACTGATTTGGGAAGGTCATTTGTCAATCTGTTGTTTCATTGGTTAATCAATAAAGAAAACTGCTTGGCCTGATAGGTCAGAAAATTAGGTAGGTGGAGTAGACAGAACAGATTGCTGGGAAGAAGGGAAGTGAGCCAGACGCCATACTGCTCCTCTCCTGGGCAGACACAATGAAGCTCCAGCCCAAGATGGTCGTACACTAGAATCCTTTCCGGTAAGCCACCACTTCGTGGTGCTACACAGATTACTAAATATGGATTAAGCAAGATATGAGAATTAGCCAAGAAGAGGCTAGATATAATGGGCCAAGCAGTGTTTAAAAGAATACAATTTTGTGTGTTGTTATTTCGGGTCATAAGCTAGCCAGGTGTTCGGGAGCTGGGTTGCAGGAACACAGCCTGTAGCAGCATCAACAAATTACTCTAGGCCTTAGCTAAATTTGGTTGCTTCAACATTGCAAATGAGACTTTGGGTGACTGTACAGGTAGCCAGTTGTCTCTGTCATTTGCTGCACATTTTGGAAGTTGCTTGATTGCACTTTCTGCTTATTCAAGTAACATTATTTCCCTTCTCGGATATTTGATGGGATTGAAGACTACATAGTTGTAGTTACTTTCCTCTCATGACTTGGCCAAATTATTTATTATATAAGACTTAACTCATTAGGATAGAATAATTACTGAAACATCACATTTCTTGCTTGATATATTTGTTCTTATTGTATATAATTTTGTATTAGACTTACAACTCTCTTATTTAAACAAAGGGGGGCGGTGCTGTAGGAATTCCTACAGCCAGAAGCGTTTAACTTACCTGCCCACTTGGGCATGGACTCTTATACTATTTATGCCAATGTAAGGTGCGTGTCCTCTCTCTTTTCCAGCTGCAGGATTCAGGTGCTGTTCTCTGTTCCAGCAGAGGATTATGACTTGTGAGTCTACCTCTAAATAAATAACCTTCTATTATTCTCAATTCTGAGCTACTGTTGGATTTAAGCATTATTCTTCAGATGACCCCACCTAAGACCCTAAAGCAATAAAGGAGAGGGGCCCGAACTGGCCTTGCTCTGTAGTCAGATTGATGAGTATCTTAAATGATACCACAGAACCTTCATCTAGCAACTGATGGAAACAGAGGCAGAGACCTGCATCAGAGCAGTGGGGTTAGCTCCTAAAGTTCACTTGAGGAGTAGGAGGAGTGAGATTATGAGCAAAGAGGTCAAGACCATGATAGGGTCACCCACTGAAACAGTTTACTTGAGCTAATGAGAGCGCACCAACTCTAGCCAGACAGAGAAACAGAATAGGACCAAACTAGTCACTCTAAATGTAGGTGACCATTGTATGGCAGGTGGAGACTGCAGGACCACCGACAGTGGAACCAGAATTTATTCCTGCTGCTTGTACTGGCTTTTGGGGAACCCATTCTCTTTGGATGGATACATTGCTCAGCCTAGATATAGTAGGGGGGGGCTTGGAATTTCCCCTAAGTAATGTGCCGTATCCTCTCTGAGAAGTGGATGGGAGTGGAGTGGGTATGAGAGTGTAGGAAATGGGAGGGGGGGAGGGAGTGGAAACTGGGATTGGTATGTAACATGAAAAAAGATAGTTTTTTCTTCAAAAAATAAAATAAAAGTAAAGTTCTTAGCAATAATAGAAATAAAGGAAATAAAAATAATAAAGTCAGACTAAGATGTTTTTGTTAAATAACTTTGAGGTACAAAAACCTAAGAAGACAATCTAAAGTTTTAGAAAGGTATATAGTTGAATTCAGAACTCATTAAAGTCAGGGAACAAGAACAAAGCAACCCAATTATCGTTTGCTGAAGTAACTTTCTTGCTAGGATTTCTTAATGACCAAAGGTCATCACCTTAATTCCTTATATCCATTTTTGCCCCTAATCTCCTGATAAAAAATTATTAATGAGTGGATATGTATCCTAAAGATTTAAAGTAGAGCTGATTGATTTTTTTTTCATAAAAACATAGGCTTGTGTTTCCTTATAAGATTTTCTTTTGGTTTTTCGAGACAAGGTTTCTCTGTAGCTTTGGAGCCTGTCCTGGAAATATCTCTTGTAGACCAGGCTGGCCTCAAACTCACAGAGATCTGCATGCCTCTGCCTCCCAAGTGCTGGGATTAAAAGCCTGCACCACCACTGCCCAGCCTATAAGATTAGCTTTCAAGATAAGTGAAAAAAGTAAATGGCCTTTTCTTTTCTGCAAAAATGCAACCTGCCAGTATAAGATCTGAGAATAATCCCTTGCTTGCTCACAGTTAATCTATAGCAAATTGCTTGGGTATGGATGTATGTGGTTTCATGGGATAATTTGTTCTTCACCTGTAATATGTAAAATGTTTAATCATGTAAGGGAGATGAAAAACATTGGTTTACCTGTATTCAGTATAATCATTCACTTAAAAATAGAATGTAATCACATTGTAATGACTATATTGCCTAAATAACATTGTTGGATTATATAAGCTATAGAAAAAAAGTATACAGTAGAGAAATAACAGAATAGAACAGAGACTAAGGAAGAAACCCATCAAGAGATTGTGTGAATGCCTTTTTTCCTACCCCCCTCCTTAGATAGAAAAGTCTAGCTTATGCATTCTCCATGGATTCCTTTCAACTTCCTCTGCTGCTGGAGGCTTGTCTCTCAGACAACAGTACTTATAGAAACTGAACGACTTTCTACAGCATTCCTACCAGTTTAAGGAAGAAATAAAGAAATTAAAGACTTCCTGGAATCCAATAAAAATGAATGTACCACATACCCAAACTTATGGGACACTATGAAAGCAGTGCTAAGAGGCAAGTTCATAGCACAAAGTTCCTACATAATTTGGAGAACTCTTACACTAGCAACTCAACAGCACACCTGAAAGCTTTTTCAACAAGGAAGAGGACATAATCAAACTCAGGGCTTAAATCAATACAATATGAACAAAACAATACAAATAATCATGAAACAAAGAGTTGGTTCTTTTAGAAAATCTCCAAGGTAGAGAAATCATTATCCAAATTAACTACAAGTCAGAAAAAATATACAAATTAACAAAATCAGAAAAAATGGCAATACAACAATAGACACTGAAGAAGTTCAGAGAATTATAATGTCATACTTCAAAAATCTGTACTCCACAAAATTGGAACATATAAATGAAATGGACAATTTTCTTGACAGTTACCACATAACATAATTAAACCAAGACAAGATAAACAATTTAAATAGACTTATAACCCTAAGGAAATAGAAGCAGTTATTAAAAGTATCCCAACTTAAAAGAAGCCCAGGGTCAGATGGTTTCAGCAAAGAATTCTACCAGAATTTCAAAGAAGAGTTAACACCAATACTGCTCAAATTATTCCATGCAATAAAAATAGAGGAACATTGCTAAATATTTTATAAGGTGAGAGTTACCCTGATATACAAACCACACAAAAACTCAACAAAGAGAATTAAAGACCAATCTCAGTCATAAAACACTGATTCAAAAATACTTAATAAATACTAGTAAACCAAATCTAAGAACACATAAAAAATCATCCACTATGATCAAGTCAGCTTCATCCAAGAAATTCATGGATAGTTTAACATATGAAACTCTATTAAGGTAATCTACCATATAAATAAACTGAAAGAAGAAAAACATATGATCATCTCATTAGATGTTAAAAAAGTAATTGACAAAATCCAAAACACCTTCGTGATAATGGTCTTGGAGAGATCAGGGATATAAGGATCATACTTAAACATAATAAAAGCAATATACAGCAAGCTGACAGCCAATATAAAATTAAATGGAAAGAAACTCAAAATGATTCTTCTAAAATTAGGAACAAGACATGGCTGTCCACTCTCTCCATATCTATTCAATATAGTACTCGAAGTTGTAGATGAGTAATAAAGAACAAAAGGAGGTTAATAGCAGTGTTAGCCATAATAGCCAGTACCTGGAAACAACCTAGCTACCCCTCAACCAAAGAACGGATAAAGAAAATGTGGTACATTTACACAATTGGGTATTACTCGGTTTTAAAATAAATGACATCATGAAAATTTCAGGAAAATGAATGGGACTAGAAAAAAAAAATCATTGAGTGTAGCAACCAAGACCCAGAAAGAAAAAAACAATATGGTATGTGTGTACTCATAAGTGGATATTGTAGGATCCAGCCATGACAATCTCAATAGAGGCCTGGGTCTCAGTAGTTTTCCCTAAGGCACTACCTGGTCGAAAAAAAGACCATAAACTGAGACTACATAGCCACCACCCAGAAACAGACCATACAAAGGTAATTCTTAATGTTTCAACCATTGTAGATAGGATCACCTGCCAACACACACCCTTCTAATGTAACTTTTGTGGGTTTTTCCTTTACTTTTTAAATTATTTTTTATTTTTGAGGTTATAACAGTATAATTTCCCCCTTCTTTCCTCCCTTCAAGCCCTCCCATATACCCCTCCTTCCTGTCTTTTAAATTAATATCTTTTTTATTAGTTGCTGTCACCTGCATCTTTCTCTCTCTCTCTCTCTCCTGAATATGAGGTGCTCAGTCTGTATAATGTTACTTGTATGTTTGTTTTCAAGACTGTTTATTTTCTTTTTTTTTTGCCTTTAAATAATGCCCTCTAGAAGGGCAGAGGACCTCCTCTTGCTGCTGAGCTGATGAGGTCTCTGCCATCTTGAAATTGGGCAACCTATAAACCTTGATTTTGAATTTCAGTGAGTCAGTCTCTATGGTGGTCTTTTGGGGTCCCTACAGACTGGGCATAACTGATATTAGGTGTTACAAAAAGTATAACAAGGCTACAATCCACAACGAGAGGCTAGGTAACAAGGAGGTTCTAAATAAGGACACGTGGATTTCCTTGGGAAAAAGAAATAGAAGGTACCTCCTGTGTAAAGTGAGGGCTGGGAGGGTGAGGGATGGGAACATGAAGAATTAGGTTTGACAGGTTGGGGGTGGGATGGAGGGGGAGAGTAATGAAAAGGATGTCTTTTGGGGGACATTTCAGGGTTAGGCAGAAACTTGGTGCCAGGGAAAACTCCCAGGAAACCACAAGGGCGATTCCAGCTAAGACTTCTAACAATAATGGAGAGGGTGCCTGAACTGGCTATCTCATGTAATCAGATTGGTAACTACCCTAATTGTCATCAGAGTGCCTTCATCCAGTAACTGATGGAAGCACACACAAATATCCACAGCCAGACACTGGGCTGAACTCTAGGAATCCTTTTGAAGAGAGGGAAGGATTGTATGAGCCAGGAGGCTCAAGGGCATTATGGAAATATCCAAAGATACAACTGATCTATACTCTTGGTAGCTCATGGACTCTGAACCAACACCTATGCTGTCTGCATGAGATTGATCTAGTCTCTCTGCATGTGTATAACAATTATGTAGTCTGGTATGTATGAGTGGCCTCTAGCAGTGGGATCAGGACCCATCCCTGTTATTCAAGCTAGCTTTTGGGAACCAATTCCCCATGCTGGGTTGCCTACCCCAGTCTTGATACATGGGGAGGAGCTTAGTTTTGCCTCAACTTGACATGCTATGGTTTGATGACACCCATGGGAGTTCTACCCCTTTCTGAATGGAGATCACGGAAGAATTGAGGTGCGGAGGATAGAGGAGAGGTGGGTTATGAAATAGGAGGAGAGGACAAAGAGGAAACTGCAGTCAGGATATAAAGAAATGAAAAAAATAATCAAAAATACACAAATAGAACAAATAAAGAGTATAGAAAACTACAAAGGCAATAACAATAATAACAAAACACAATTCTCATACAAAGGAAACCCATTATAATAAAATCTTATTTCTCAGAGGAATCATTGAAAGCCAAATGAGTCTGGAGCAATGCACTGTGAGTTCTAATAGACCATGAATGCCCAACTAGACTACTGTGCCTAGCAAAACTATTTGCTGTTTTAAAATATTATTTTATCTGAGCAAAAACATGTTACATTTGTTTCTCCTGCATTTGTTAATGATGCAAAGATGTGTTACATTTGTTTTGCTGCACTTGTTACCTGTGTAAAAATATGTTTCATTTACATGAATTAAATAAAATTAATCTGGGTTCAGAAAAGTGAGGTTAGCAACTGGTGGACAGGAAGGAGTAGAGAGGAGCTCAGTGTGGGTTTTTAAATTGGGGCAATGTGAAAGGAGTGGCTTCCTGAATGCCAGTCAAGAGAGAAAGTTAGCCAGTCACAATTCTAACTACCTGAGCTCAGGTTTTCAACCTAGCCTTTGAATCTTAAGTTTTATTAGAAACTATAGATTTAATGATAATGACCTTTAGTGACACCAACAAAGCCATTGTTTGGAGGAAAAGAATTCCCTCCAGACTATAGCCCAAGAAGCTGCTGCCTCTAGTTTAATGCACAGCCACTGAAAAGAAGGTAAAAAAAAATATATTAGCCCCATCCTGACCATCAGACCCTGCAAGCTACAAATTCTACCCGGCCCCAAACCCTCGTCTTCCATGCAATCTCAGTGGAACTGTGAAGAAAAACAGCCTGATACTACACAGAGAGGACCAAAAGGTGAGTGACCAGCCACACAGCAGGACACCCCACTCTCTAGGCTCTCCATACTGGGGCAAAACTCCAGGGACCCCCCCCACCTGCCTCATCTTCTCAGCATGCAAGTTTTCTGTAGGTAGGCTGTTCTAAAACCCCAGAGACACAGACAGTGACAGTACAGAGCATAATAAGAACAGTTACCAAGAGACAGACAGCCACTGCAAGGATTGGACCAAGATGAAAAGACACTGATGACATCAATTGAAGGAAGAAATGCGTAGGTGCTGATGCAAGAATTCATCCACCAACCAAAACAGCAACGTGGAAACACCAGAATACAGTGGTCATACATCAGGAAGACTTGATCATCCTAACCCAGAAGAAGCAGAAGAAAATTATTTTAAACATACCTTTATGAAGATGATGGAGACTTTTAAAGAGGAAATGAAAAACTCCCTTAATGAAATAGAGGAAAAGACAAACAAAAAAAATGGAAAAATTAATAAATATCTCAAAGAAACCTCCCCCAAAAAGAAAAAAAAAATCAAACAAATAAAGCAAACAGTTCAAGACTTGAAGTCTGAAATAGAGGCAATAAAGAAAACATAAACCAAGTAAATTCTGGATATGGAAAATCTGGGTAAATGAAAGGGAACTACAGAGGCAAGCATAGCAAATAGAATACACGAGGTGGAAAAGAGAATCTCACGTGTTGAAGATACTATAGAGGAAATAGATTCACTGGTCAAAGAAAACATTAAACCCAGCACATTCTTAATACAAAATATCTAGGAAATCTGGGACACCATGAAAAAAACCAAACCTAAGAACAACAGTGATAGAAGAACACCAACTCAAAGGTAAAGAAAATATATCCAACAAAATCATAGAAGAAAACTTTCCCAGCCTACAGAAGGATATCCCTATGAAGGTATAAGAAGCTTACAGAACAAAATAGACTTGATTTTAAAAAAAGTTCCCTTGACATATAATCATCAAAATACCATACAAAATAAAGAAAGGATATTAAGAGCTGAAAAGGAAAAAGTTCAAGTAACATATAAAGGTAGACCTATCAGAATTACATCAGACTTCTCAATGGAAACCATGAAAGCCAGAAAGTCCTGGGCAGATGTGCTGCAGACACTAAGAGACCACAAATGCAAGCCAAGATGACTATATTTAACAAAGCTTTCAATCAACATCAATGGAGAAAACAAGATATTCTATGACAAAACCAGATTTAAACAGTATACCTATCCATGAATCCAGCTCTACATAAAGTAATAGAAGGAAAACCGCAACCCAAGGAAGCTAAGTGCACACACAAGAACACAGGCAACAGATAACCTCACGCCAACAAAACCCTAAGAAGGAAAATGTACACAATACCACCAATTAACAATCATTGTTCACTAATATCTCTTAATATCAGTGGACTAAATTCACCTATAAAAAGACACATGCTAAGATAATGGATATGAAAGCAGGTTCCAGCCTTCTGTTGTAAACACAAAACATACCTTAAGCTAAAAGACAGACATTACTTCAGAGTAAAGGGTTGGGAAAGATTTTCCAATCAAATCACCCTAAGAAACAAGTAGGTATAGCTATCCTAATATCTAACAAAATAGACTTCAAACTAAAATCAACAAAAAGAGATGAAGATGGACACTTTATATTCATAACATGAACAATCCATCAAGAGGAAGTCTCAATCCTGAACATCTATGCCACAAATACAAGAGTATCCACATATGTAAAAGAAACATTACTAAAACTTCTATCAGACATCAAACCCCACACACTAATAGTGGGAGACTTTAACACCCTACTCTACCCAATGGACATGTCAACCAGACAGAAATCAAACAGAGAAATAAGAGAACTAACAGATATCATGACTCAAATGGAATTAACAGACATATACAGAACATTCCACCCAAACACAAAAGAATATATCTTCCAGGCAGCACCTCATGGAACCTTCTCTAAAATTGACCAAATATTTGGTAACAAATCAAACCTTAACAGATACAAAAAAAAAAAAAAATCCTGGATAATCCTCCTGTATCTTATCAGATCACCATGGTTTAACATTAGAATTCAACAGCAACATTAATTTCAGAAATCCCACAAATGCATGGAAATTAAACCACCTCTGGGTCAAGGAAGAAATAAAGAAAGAAATTAAAGATATCCTAGAATTCAACGAAAGGGAAGGTACAATGTACTCAAACCTATGGTACACTATGAAAGCAGCGCTAAGAGGAAATTTCATAGCACTAAGTGCCTACATAAAGAAAATGGAGAAAGTTCATAATAGTGACTTAACAGCACACCTGAAAGCTCTAGAACAAAAAGAAGCAGACTCATCTATTAGGAGAAGGAAAGAAATGATCAAATTGAAGGATGAAATCAACAAAATAGAAACAAAACACAGAGAATCAAAGGGACAAAGAGCTGGTTCTTTGAGAAAATCAGCAAGATAGACAAACCCTTATCCAAACTAATCAAAAGGCAGAGAGAGACATCCAAATTAAAAAAAATGAAAAATGAAAAAGCAGACATAACAATAGACACTGAGGAAATCCAGAGAATCGGTAGGTCATACTATAAAAACCTGTACTCCACAAAATTGGAAAATTTAAAAGAAAATGGACAATTTTATAGATAGGTACTACATCCAAAATTAAATCCAGACCAGGAAGACAATTTAAATAGACCTATAACCTTCAAGGAAATAGAAGCTGTCATCAAAAGCCTCCCAGCTCTCCCCCCCCCCAAAAAAAATCCTAGGGCTGTATGGTTCCAGTGCAGAATTCTAACATAACTTCAAAGAAGAGCTAATACCTATAGTCCTCAAAGTGTTCCACATAATAGAAAGAAAAGGAACATTGCCAAACTCCTTTTTATGAGGCTACATTTACCCTGATGTAGTAAAAGGAGCGGCAGGGTTGCGTCCCTAGCACCCCAGCTGCCTGCTAGCTTATGCCCTGAAATAATTACACGGACATTGTATTCTTTTAAAAACTGCTTGGCCCATTAACTCTAGCACTAACAGGCTAATTCTCATATCCCGATCAACACATCTCTAATAATCTGTGTAGCATCAGTCTTAGCGGGAAAGATTCAGCATGTCTGACCTGGCGGATTGCTTCATGGCGTGCGTCTGCCTCAGAGAGCAGAGCTATCACGTCTGCCCGGAAGAGGGGAGCATGTGTCTCTGAGCTCACTTCCTCTTCCTCCCAGCATTCTGTTCTGTTTACTCCACCCACCTATGTTCTAACCAATAAAATGGGCCAAGGCAGTTTCTTTATTAGCCAATGACATTCCTCCATCATTTCCCCTTTTTCTGTTTAAACAAAAAAAGTAAGGCTTTAACTTAATATAGCAAAATTACATATAACAAAACAGTTATCAAGTAAAAATTACAATAATCTTTGTCATAACTAAGGAAAACTATAACTATAGCTAACTATTCTTAACTCCATCAAAGACTTCAGAAAGATACAATATTGCCTAAGCAAACAAGAAATAAGCAACTTTCAAACTCTAGAAACGACAGAGACATCTCGCTGCCTTGACAGTCACCCAAAGTTTCTCTGTACCGTTGTGGCATCCATCTTCAGCCTACAAACCCATAGTACCCAGAGACATTTCCATAAAGCAGGAAATTTCAAAGTCAGTTCAGTCACTATCTGTTGTGTCCTGCAGAATGTCTTGCAGACTCCTTCATGAATCAGGAACCTCAAAAGATCACCTCACCTTTAGGCAAGTTCAGCAGTCCTCTCTCTGTGGGTTCTCTGTGTCCAGTTTATGCAATAGTCCAGGCAAGAGCAGTTTCTTGCACAAATGGCTATCAAACTCCATAAGGATCCTCTTCGATGCCCATCTTCCTCTTGAAGTAGATTGGTGCTGCCAGGAGCAGAGTGTCTCATTGTCATGAAAAGTCCTAAGTTATTAAAACATGTAAAATGCCATATTCTCTAGCCTTTGAAAGATATGAAAAATGCTTATGTGAAATATATCCATGCATATCTAGAAAATCTAACTAACATGACTACAAACTTGACTATTATTAATGATTATCCATTAACAACCTATATATATATTACATTTTAAGTGAACTACACAATCACAATACCTTAATAAAGATCAGAAATACATATACATATAACAAAATTGACCTTAAATCTCTATCAATAAAGCAAAATCTATACTAATGCAAATTACTCATACCTATATCATATCCCCCTTTAAATGTAAAAGAACATTTATAAACAATATATGGGAACATGGGTGCAGTTATTTCTCTCCAAACTGCTTCCTGCTGAATGGGGGCGTCGTTAATTAGGTCTTTCATGGTATAACCTGTGTGCTAGTTTCATCTCAGTTGGCAGTTGAGCGAAGCAATTTTCTGAAGATGTTTGCAGCAACCCTTCAGGAGGGCATGGTCCATCATACCATATTCGGATAGAAGAAATCCACAGACGCTCACCCTTTGTGAAAACAAAATAAGAAACTCCTTTCCAAAGCATCATGTTCTTAGATCCAAATTTCAAAGTCAAGGAATTTTCAAAATATCTGTCTTGGATTAGTTCAGCAGCATTTATAAACAATTATCTTTTAGCAGCAGTTGCTCTTTCCTCAGCATTCAAACAATTCAAAGAGAGCATAATAGCATACAGTATCAAAATTCTCTGTGTATTTCCCATCTTTGTGTGCTTTATTTTAACCTCTATTTAGCTTATTTTTGCTTTTATTTTATTTTATTTTATTTTATTTTTTGCTTTTTGAGACAGGTTCTCTGTATCTTTGACCTGGAATAACTCTGTAGACCAGGGTGTCCTTGTACTCTCAGAGATCCACCTGTCTCTGCCTCCCAGGCATTGGGATTAAAGGTGTACACTACTACACCTTGAACTCACAGAGATGTTTGCCCCTGCCTTCTAGGCACTGAGATTAAAGGCGTGTGCTAACACACCTTGAAGTCACAGAGGTCAATCTTCCTCTGCCTCCCAAGTGTTGGGATTAAAGGTGTGAACTACCACACCCAACTACTTTCGTTCTTCCTTTTTTTTTTGTTTTTTACTTTAAGAACTTTAACTTTTAGTATGCATATATTTTTAACACACTTTAAACCATTTAGACATTTTCTTTGTCTTTGAATCTCTCTTTACTGTATATCTCTCTTTTTCTGACCACACGAGCCTTTAAATTACTGAGCAATATGGGTAGGATTAAAGCCGTGGCTTTGCCAGCTAGATCCAGTCCATTCCTTAGGTTTCAAGCCTCATGGTGGATATACAGGGTGTAGCCATGTTTATAGCCACAACTCTATGGCATTTCAAGATCCCTGCCAGCCAGTGAGCTACAACAAACAACACTCAAGTTCTCTCTCTGTAGCCGGCCCTCCTGCCTCAAACAGTCAGAGTTTGCCCTGGTAGGATGGCCCAGAAAGCCAGCATTTTTAAATGGTGCAGCTTTTTTCCTGCTACGGCTGAAAACTGAAAAGCATGCGTTCAGCTTTTCGTCAACACCGTTTAAGTGTTTTGTGGCAGGACCTCTTAATGAGCTGCAGGGATTTGCATCTAAAGCTGAGTCAGGAATCCTCTCTTAGATGAGAGTGCTTGCTTGCCTCTAGCAAGCCGAGCAGACCGGAGAAATTGCTGCCCCACGTTGGGCGCCATTTTGTAGTAGTAGGAGTGGCAGGGCTGCGTCTCCAGCACCCAGGCCACCTGCTAGCTTATGCCCTGAAATAATTACACGGACACTGTATTCTTTTAAAAACTGCTTGGCCCATTAACTCTAGTCCTTACAGGCTAATTCTCATATCCCAATCAACCCATCTCTAATAATCTTTGTAGCATCAGTCTTACCGGGAAAGATTCAGCATGTCTGACCTGGCAGCTTGCTTCATGGCGTGTGTCTGCCTCAGAGAGCAGAGCTATTGCATCTGCCCAGGAGAGGGGAGCAGGGCGTCTCTGAGCTCACTTCCTCTTCCTCTCAGAATTCAGTTCTTTTTACTCCACCCACCTATGTTCTAACCAATAAAATGGGCCAAGGCAGCTTCTTTACTAGCCAATGACCTTCCTCCATCACCCTGATACCAAAACCACAGAAAGATTCCACCAAGAAAGAAAATTACAAACCAATCTTAGTTGTGAACATAGATGCAAAAATATTCCAAAAAATACTGGCAAACCAAATCCAAGACCACACCAAAAAAAAAAAAAAAAAATCAGCCACCATTATCAAGTTGGCTTCCTCCCAGAGATGCAGGGATGGTTCAACACATGAAAATCGTAATCCATCATATAAATAAAATGAAATAAAAACCATATGAACATTTCATTTTATGCTAAAAAAGCAGTTGACAAAATTTAACACCCATTTATGATAAAGGTCTTGGAGAGATCAGAGAAACAAATAAACTATCTAAACATAATAAAAGCAACATACAGCAAACCAACAGCTAACATCAAATTAATGGAAAGAAACTCAAAGTGATCCCAATAAAATCAGGAACAAAACAAGGCTGTCCATATCTATTCAGCATAGTTCTCGAAGTTCTGGCTAGCACATTAAGATAACAAAAGGAGATTAAAGGATTCAAATTGGAAAACAAGAAGTCATTTGCAGATGATATGATAGTATGCATAATGACTCCAAAACTCTATTAGGGAACATTTACAGCTGATAAAGACCTTCAATAATGTGGCGGGATACTATAACAACTAAAAAAAAATCAGTAGCCCTCCAATTTACAAATGATAAAGAAGCTGAAAAAGAGAGACACTGGCGCGCAGGCCTACGTGGCGGAGACACCGGATTTGAACACCCTAACATAAAAAAAAGAGGAAAAAAATTGACTTTATGGAAGCAAGAGTCCTTTAAACACCATGTAAAAAAAGACACTTATAGAAATGGATGAGAAGTATAACAAAAAGTTTGATGAAATGAGTAAATACGTATATGAAACCCTGGGAAACCAAGAAAAAACGAATAAACAGGTAATGGAAACAGTTCAAGAATTGAAAACTGAAATAGAAGCAAGGAAAAAAAACACAAACTGAGGACCAGCTGGATATGGAAAATCTAGGTCAACGAGCAGAAACAAGCATAATCAATAGAATACAAGAGATAGAAGAAAGAATCTCAGATTCTGAAGACACGTTAGAGAAAATAAATGCACTGATCAAAGAAAGCAGCAAAGCCAACAAATTCTCATCACAAAACATTCAGGAAATATGGGACACAATAAAAAGACCAAACCTAAGAATAACAGGGATAGAAGAAGAGTCACAGCTCAAAGGCCCAGAAAATATTTTTAACTAAATTATGGAAGAAAACTTTCCCAACATAAAGAAAGATATTCCTTTGAATATTCGAGAAGCATACAGAGCACCAGACAGGATAAAAAAAAATCCCCTTGCCATATAATAATCAAAACACAAAATATACAGATAAAAAAGAATATTAAGAGCTGCAAAGGAAAAAGGACAAGTAACTTATAAAGGTAAACCGATCAGAATTACACCTGACTTCTCTATGGAAACCATGAAAGCCAGAAGGTCCTGGATAGAGGTACTTCAGGAACTAAGAGACTATGGATGCAAATCAAAACTACTATACCCAGCCAAGCTATCGTTCACTACCAATGGAGAAAACAAAACATTCCAGGATAAGAACAAATTTAAACAATACATAGCCACAAATCCAGCCCTACAGAAAGTAATAGAAGGAAAATTACAACCCAAGGAATCCAACATTGCCAACACTGACTACAATAACTCAGGCATCTAGCGACCCTTCACAAGCACAACTCAAAGAAGGGAGACACACAAACTCTACTACCAAAAACAAAAAGAATAACTGGAGTAAACAACCACTGCTCAATATTATCACTTAGTATTAATGGTGTCAATTCACCTATAAAAAGGCACAGGCTAAGAGATTGGATATGAAAACAGGATCCAACATTCTCCTGTTTACAAGAAACATACCTCAGCCACAAAGATAGTCATCTACTCAGAGTAAAGTGTTGGGAAAAGGTTTTTCAAGAAAATGGACCTAAGAAACAAGCAGGTTTGGCAATACTAATTTCTAACAAATCTGACTTCAAACTAAAATCAATCAGAAGAGATAGAGGTGGTCATTTTATACTCATAACAGGAACAATTCATCAGGATGAAGTCTCAATCCTGAATATCTATGCCCCTAATATAAAAGCACCCACTATAAAAGAAACATTACTAGAACACAAGGCAGACATCAAACCACACCCACTAATATTACGAGATTTCAACACACCTCTCTCACTAATGGACAGGTAAATCAGACAGAAACCTAATAGAAAAATAAGAGAATTAATGGAGGTAATGAAGCAAATGGACTTAACAGACATCTATAGAACATTCCACCCAAACAGGAATGAATATACCTTCTCTGCAGCTCATGGAACCTTCTCGAAAATTGACCACATATTCAGAAACAAAGGAAACCTCCACAGATACAAGAAAATATCAGTGTCCACCTCTGACTTATCAGATCACCAGGTATTAAAGTTAGAAGGCAACAACAATGCTTCCCCCAGAAAGCCGACAAAGTCATGGAAACTGAACAGTCAACTACTCAACCACACCTGGGTCAAGGAAGAAATTAAGAAAGAAATTAAAGTCTTCCTTGAATTTAATGAAAATAAAGAGACAACATACTCAAACCTATAGGACACGATGAAAGCAGTGCTAAGAGGAAAGTTCATAGCACTAAGTGCCCACTTAAAGAAAACAGAGAAAGCATACATTGGGGACTTAAAAGCACACCTGAAAGCTATAGAAAAAAAAGAAGCAGAAAAGCCCAGAAGGAGTAGAAAACTGGAAATAAACAAACTGAGGGCTGAAATCAACAAAATAGAAACACAGAAAACAGTCCAAAGAATCAATGAAACAAAAAGTTGGTTCTTGGAGAAAATCAACAAGATCGACAAACCCCTATCCAAACTAATTAAAAAACAGAGAGAGAACACGCAAATAAATAAGATCAGAAATGAAAAGGGGGACATAACCACAGACACAGAGGAAATTCAGAGAATCATTAGATCTTACTACAAAAGCCTGTATGCCACAAAACTGGAAAATGCAAAAGAAATGGACATTTTTTTTAGATAAGTACCATATACCAAAGCTAAACCAAGGACAGGCAAACGATCTAAATAGATCTGTTAGTTGCGAAGAATTAGAAACAGTTATCAAAAATCGCCCTTCCAAAAAAAGCCCAGGACCAGATGGTTTCAATGCAGAATTCTACCAGAATTTCCAAGAAGACCTAATACCTATACTCCTTAAGTTATTTCACAATATAGAAACAGAAGAATCATTGCCAAATTCCTTTTATGAAGCTACAGTTACCCTGATACCAAAACCACACAAAGATCCTACCAAGAAAGAGAATTACCGGCCTATATAACTCATGAACTTTGACGCAAAAAATCTCAATAAAATACTGCCAAACCAAATCCAAGAACACATTGGAAAAATTATCCATTATGATCACAAGTAGGCTTCATCCCAGAGATGCAGGACTGGTTCAACATATGCAAATCTATCAATGTAATTCATCATATAAATAAATTAGAAGAAAATCACTTCATTAGATGCGGGAAAAGCATTCGGCAAAATTCAACACCCGTTTATGATAAAGGTCTTGGAGAGATTAGGGATAAAAGGGATATACCTAAATATAATAAAAGCTATCTACAGCAAGCCGACAGCTAACATTAAATTAAACTGAGAAAAACTCAAAGCCATCCCACTACAATCAGGAACACTACAAGGACGTCCACTCTCTCCATACCTCTTCAATATAGTGCTTGAAGTTCTAGCAATAGCAATAAGACAACATATGGGGATCAAGGGGACTCGTATTGGAAAGGAAGAAGTTAAGCTTTCGTTATTTGCAGATGATATGATAGTATACATAATCAACCACAAAAACTCTACCAAAGAACTCCTACAGCTTATAAACACCTTTGGTAATGTGGCAGGATACAAGATCAACTCCAAAAAAAAATCAGTTACCTTCCTATACACTAAGGATAAGAAGCAGAGAGGGAAATCAGAGAAGCATCACCTTTCAAGATAGCCACAAATAGCATAAAATATCTCAGGGAAATTCTGACCAAAAAAGAGAAAGATCTATTTGACAAGAATTTAACGTCTTTGAAGAAAGAAATTGAAGAGGACACCAGAAAATGGAAGGATCTCCCTTGTTCTTGGATTGGGAGGATCAACATAGTAAAAATGGCAATTCTACCAAAAGCAATCTATAGATTCAATGCAATCCCCATTAAAATCCCATCAAAATTTTTCAGAGATCTGGAGAAGACAATAATCAACTTTATATGGAATAACAAAACCCCCAGGATAGCCAAAACAATCCTATACAATAAAGGAACGTTTGGAGGTATTACCATCCCTGACTTCAAACTCTATTACAGAGCTACAGTACTGAAAACAGCTTGGTATTGGCATAAAGACAGATAAGTCGACCAATGTAATTGTATAGAAGACCCTGACTTTAACCCACAAACCCATGAACACCTGATTTTTGATAAAGGAGCTAAAAGTATACAATGGAAAAAAGAAAGCATCTTCAAAAAATTTTGCTGGCAAAACTGGATGTCAATCTGTAGAAGAATGAAAATAGATCCATATCTATCTCCATGCACAAAACTCAAGTTCAAATGGATTAAAGACCTCAATATCAGGCCGAACACACTGAACCTTTTAAATGAGAAGTTGGGATGTACTCTACAACACATGGGCACAGGAGACCACTTCCTATGTATAACCCCAGCAGCACAGACACTAAGGGCATCATTGGATAAATGGGACCTCCTGAGACTGAGAAGCTTCTGTAAAGCACTGTCACTAAGACAAAAAGGCAACCCACTGACTGGGAGAAGATCTTCACCAACCCCGCAACTGACAATGGTCTGATCTTGAAAATATATAAAGAACTCAAGAAACTATACCATAAAAGGCTAATCAACCCAATGATAAAATGGGGCACTGAGCTGAAAAGAGAATTCTGAACAGAAGAAGTTCAAATGGCCAAAAGACACTTAAGGTCATGCTCAACTTCCTTAGCAATGAGGGAAATGCCAATCAAGACAACTTTAAGATACCATCTTACACCTGTCAGAATGGCTAAAATCAAAAACACCAATGATAGCCTTTGCTGGAGAGGTTGTGGAGAAAGGAGTACACTCATCCATTGCTGGTGGGAATGCAAACTTGTGCAACCACGTTGGAAATCAGTGTGGTGGTTTCTCAGGAAATTCGGGATCAACCTACCCCTGGACCCAGTAATACCACTCTTGGGGAATATACCCAAGACATGCCCTATCATACAACAAATGTATATGCTCAACTATGTTCATAGCAGCATTGTTTGTAGTAGCCAGAACCTGGAAACAACCTAGATGTCCTTCAATGGAAGAATGAATTAAGGAAGTATGGAATATACATATTAGAGTACTACTCAGCAGTAAAAACGATGACTTTTTGAATTTTGCATACAAATGGACAGAAATAGGAAACACTATCCTGAGTGAGGTAAGCCAGACCCAAAAAGAGGAACATGGGATTTACTCACTCATATTTGGTTTCTAGCCATAAATAAAGGACATTGAGCCTATAATTCGAGATCATAGAGAAGCTAAATAAGAAGGAGAACCCAAAGAAAAACATATAGGCATCCTCCTGAATATTAACCTTCATCAGGCAAAGAAAAGAGAGACAGAGACCAACACTGGAGCACCAGACTGAAATCTCAAGGTCCAAATCAGGAGCAGAAGGAGAGAGAGAACGAGCAAGGAACTCAGGACCGCGAGGGGTGCACCCACACACTGAGATAATGGGGATGTTCTATTGGGAACTCACCAAGGCCAGCTGGCCTGGGTCTGAAAAAGCCTGGGTTAAATCTGGTCTCGCTGAACATAGCGGACAATGAGGACTACTGAGAACTCAAGAACAATGGCACTGGGTTTTTGATCCCACTGCAAGTACTGGCTTTATGGGAGCCTAGGCAGTTTGCATGCTCACCTTACTAGACCTGGACGGAGGTGGGTGTTCCTTGGACTTCTCACAGGGCAGGGAACCCTGATTGGTCTTTGGGTTGACGAGGGAGGGGGACTTGATGGGGGAGGGGTATGGAAATGGGAGGCGGTGGCAGGGAGGAGGCAGAAATCTTTAATAAATAAATAAATTAAAAAAAAAGAAGCTGAAAAAGAAAACAGACAAACATCACCCTTCACAATAGCCACAAATAACATAAAATATTTTTGGGGTTACCAAAACCAATGAAACGAAATATCTGATCATCATCATCAACAACAACAACAACAACAACAACAACAAAAGACAAGTTTTTGAAGAAAGAAACTGAAGAAGATATCAGAAAATGGAAATCTCTCCAATGTCCTTGGATTGGTAGGGTCAACAAAATAAAAATGGCAATCATACCAAATGCAACCTATAGATTCAATGCAATCCTCATTAAAATCCCAACAAAATTCTTCAGACCTTGAAAGAACAATATTCACCTTCATAAGGAAAAACAAAAAAACTCAGGATAGTCAAACCAGTTCTGTACAATAAAAGAAACTTCTGGAGGCATCACCATCCCTGACATCAAACTCTTTTAGGGAGCTACAGTAATGAAAATAGCTTGGTATTGGCATAAAAACAGAGACGTCGACCAATGGAATCGAATCAAAGGAACAGATATTGATCCACACACCTATGAACATCTGATTTTTGACAAAGAAGCTAAAAATTTACAATGGAAAAGAAAGTATCTTCAACAAATGTTGCTGCTATAACTGGATCTCAACCTGTAGAAGAATGCAAATAGATCCATATCCATCCCCATGCACAAAACTTAAGTCAAAATGGATCAAAGGCCTCAATATAAATCTGACCACTTTGAACCTGATAGAAGAGAAAGTGGGAAGCAACCTTCAATGCATGGGCACAGGAGATCAGTTCCTAAATATAACACTAGTAGCACAGACACTCGGAGCAACAATATATAAATGGATCTCCTAAAACTGAGAAGTTTCTGTAAAGCAAAGGACAACGTCAATCAAACAAAAAGGCAGTCTACTGAGTGGAAAAATATCTTCAACTACACATCAGACAGAGGGCTGATCTCCAAAATATATAAAGAACTGAAGAAATTAGACATCACACTTCCAAATAACCCAATTATAAATCGAGTACAGAATGAAACAGAGAATTCTCAACAAAAAAAAAAATCTCAAATGACCAAAAGACACTTAAGGAAATGTTCAATATCATTAGTCATCAGGGAAATGCAAATAAAAACAACTTCTGAGATACTATCTTACAGCAGTCAGAATGGCTAAGATGAAAATAAGAGCTTGTGCTGTGTAGTAAGAGGTTGCTTATTTGTTCCCAGCTCCTCAGCCCCAAAATAATCACACAGAAATCATATTATTTGCAATAATGATTGGCCAATAGCTTAAGAATATTTCTGGCTAACTCATATCTTAAATTAACCCAACTCCATTAAGATGTATATTGCCATGAGGCTTTGGCTTACTGGTTAAAGTTCTGGCATCTCCCTCCAGCGGGGCTACATGGCTTCTTTAATCTATGACTATCTGTATTCTGTCTCTTTAAAGACATTGGCTTTTTATACAAACCATTTATTTCTTTTTATAACTGTGTATATTATTTTTCTTTTCTTTCATAAGCCTACATACATTTTTCCAATACTGTGACCCATTTAGAGGTCTTTCCCATCTTTATCATGTATCCTTTTCTGACCAGGACACCTTCTTAAAATGCTAAATGCTTCTTTAAAACCTAAGTGGTGGCATTGCTAGGGCAAATATGGCCCTGCCTGCTAGCCCTGCTTAGTCCGGCATGGCAGAAATCCATTCACTGCCTCTGAGACTGTTGGCTGGGGACCGTTCTCACCACCTGACCACTGATAACCAGTTGACCCATGTTGTCATGCTGCTCAAAAACCCCATTTAAATGGTTAGCCTCCTGAAAGTGCCAGAGTTCTTGCTGGCAGCATGGCCCAGAAAGCTGCTGTTTCAAAACCATGAACTCTGCTACCACTGAATCTGGAAGACCTCTTTTAAAGAAGCTGTGGCATGCCACCAGCAAAATTCTGGCTATCAAGAAGCCATGATAAACTCTGTTCTTTTGTGTCTAAAATTACTTTTTATGCTTTCTCGGGTTTTATATGGAATTAACTGGCACACATTGTAGCGCCAATTTGTTGCAAGAGGCTGCTAGTTCATTTTGTGACTGCCCAGCAGCTCAGACCCAAAATAACCACACAGAAAACATATTATTTGAAATACTGTTTGGCCAATAGCTTAACCATATTTCTGGCTAACTCATATCTTAAATTAACCCATCTCCATTAATCTGTGTATCACCACAAGGATGTGGCTTCCTGGGTAAAGTTCTGGTGTCTGTCTCTGGTGGGGCTACTTGGCTTCTCCTTTAATCTATGACTGTTTGTAATCTGTCTCTTTAAAGATTTGGGTTTTTTTTTTTTTTATAACTGTCCGTATTCTTTTTCTTCTCTTTCCCAAGCCTATGTACATTTATCCAATAATGTGACCTAGTTAGAGGTCTGTTCATCTGAATTTGTCTTTATTGTATAACTGTAATCATTTTTCTGACCAGGATGGTTTAACTAGCAGCCTCTTACAACAGTGTTGGAGATGATGCAGAGTAAGGGGCACACTCTTCCATTGCTGGTGGGAATGCAAACTTGTATAAGCACTCTGGAAAGCAGTATGGCTGTTTCTCAGAAAATTGGGAATCAAACTACTTCAGAACCCAGCTATACCACTATTGGTTATATACCCAAAAGATACTCAATTTAACTACACGGACACTTGTTCAACTATGTTCATAGCAACATTATTTGTAATAGCCAGAACCTAGAAACAACCTAGATGGCCCTCAACTAAAGAATGGTTAAAGTAATAAATGTGGCACATTTACACAATAGAGTACCACTCAGTGGTTAAAAAAAAAAGACATCTTGAAATCTGCATGCAAATGGATAGAACTGGAAAAAAAATCCTGAGTGAGGTAACCCAGACCCAGAAAGATGATCATGGTATGTGCTCACTCATAAGTGGATAGTAGATGTAAAGCAAAGTATATTGAGCCTACAGCTCATGATCCTAGAGAAGCTAATAAGGTGAGCCCTAAAATAAACATACATAGATCTACCTGGAAAGCCAAGATTGCTTGACAACGTTGGGAACATGGGGGTGGTGGGAATAGCAAGGACAGAAATGCAAGACAATGGGAGAAAGGAGGGGGAGGAGAACTTGAGACAATAGGAGTGTCAAGATGAAGGGAGGACAGAGATGAGAGCAATGAAAGAGATATCTTGATTGAGAAAGCCATTATGGTGCTCACAAGAAAACTGACACTAAAGAATTCCCCAGAAATTCACAAGGATGACCCAAGCTAGGACCCTAAGCAATAGAAGAGAGGGGGCCCAAACTGGCCTTGCCCTATAGTCAGACTGATGAATATCTTAAATATCACCATACAACCTTCATTCAGCAACTGATGAAAACGGAGGCAGAGACCCACATTGCAACACTGAGTTGAGAGCACAAAGTCCAGTTGAAGAGTGGGAAGAGTGAGATTATGAGCATAGAGGTCAAAACCATGATGGGTACACCCACTGAAACCGTTTACCTGAGCTAATGGGAGCTCACCAACTCCATCTGGACAGGTAAGGAAACAGCATAGGTCCAAACTAGTCCCTCTGGATGTGGGTTACAGTTGTATGGCTGGTGCAGACTGTGGGGCCACTGGCAGTGGCACCAGGAGTTATCTAGACTGCTTGTACTGGCTTTTTGGGAATCTATTCTCTTTGGATGGATACCTTGCTCAGCCTAGATATAGTAGATAGGGCCTTGGACTTTCCCCAAAGCAATGTGCCTTACCCTCTCTGAGGAGCCAATGTGGGGTGGGTGTGGGTTAGGTGAAGGGAATAGGAGGAGGGGTGGAAATGGGAACTGGAATTGGTATGTAAAATGAAAAAAATAGTTTCCTTTTTAAAAAAATAAATAAATAAAATGTAAAACAGCAATTTGCCACAGTGGTAGGAGGAAAAAATTTTCATGATTGAAACAGGCTAAATGAGGGTATATATAGCAGAGAAATCCTAAACAGGATTCAACAAGCAATACTTCACATTGAAGTGAATAATAAGCATAGCCAAGTGACCAAGAGACTATAGAAAGGAAACAAATAGTTATAATTAATTACTGACACACAAAGTACTACTGAGATCATAAACAGGAGACCCCCTCCAAAATAAACAAAACAAAACCCCAAACCAACTAAATGGCTTCAATCAACACAGATACAACCTTCAGTAATATCTCTAAATATTATTGGCCTCAATCATCCAATCAAATGATACAGTCTAGCTGAATAGATTAATAAACAAATCCACTTCTTTGTTATTCACAAAAAACTCTCCTTCAAAGTAGTTACCATCTTAAAGTGAAAAGATGGAAAAACTACACTAATCAGTTCAAAATAAAAATTAAGAATAACTTTATATTTATATCTATCAAAAACAGACTTCAAACCAAAACTAGTCAGAAATAATAAAGAGGACATGTTATTGTAACCAAGAAACAGTCATCCAAGAAGACACAATTCCAAACATACATGCGACAAACTTCAGTGCACCTAATTTCATTAAAAGAACACTACTAGTAATAAAGACATATACTGACAGTCATCAATTAATAGGAAGTAATTCAATACCACACTTTCTCTAATAGATCATCTAGACAAAGAAAAACATCAGAATTGACTTAATAGATATAAACAGAATTTATACATTATACTCAATGTTAGTTTCTCTAAAATAGAGCACTACCTGGGAAAGAAAAACATCTTAACAAACCTATCAAAATTGAAATAAGTCCCCATATCATATCTATCCACAATGTCATAAAACTTAAAATTGATAGTAAACCAATCTCTAATGATTGTACAAACTCATGGAGAATAAACAACTCATACTGAATGATTAATAGATCAAACAAAAAACCAGAGTCCAGCCTGGGGTGGAGACTAAACTTTCACTAGAGACCTTGAAGACTGGGAGAAGTTCAAGTAGGCTGTCCTCTGCTCAAAATACCCCCACTCTACTCCAAGTCCCCTGTTCTTTTACTTGTGCCCCAGACTCCAACAGGGGCAGATAATCCCTGTTCTATCAGAGACTAAGCAGACTGGTAGAAGTCCAGGTAAACTGCTTGCCTACCAAACTGATCCACTTTCTTGGCCTCTGCCCACTCTATTCCCAGTCTCCCAGCATCCTAGTTGCCATATTCCAAGCTTTACCTGGGGCAGAGACTCCTCTACTCTATTAGAGACCAACCTGTCCATGAAAAGCCCACACAGCAACTGGGGTATAGACTCCTTGTTCTACCAGAGACCACACAGACTGGGAGAAGTCCAGGTAGTCTGCCTGCTTATCAAATTCCACCACCATCTCCCTATGCTGGTGTCCCACCACCATACCCCAGTCCCACACCCTCCTAGTTGCTTTACCCCAGCCTACAACTGGGGCTGAGGTTTCTCACTCTACCAGAGACCAAGTAAAATAGGAGAAGTCCAGGTAGACTGCCTGCCCAAAGAACTACCAATACTCTCACAATCTCAGCATCCCCACCTATTACAAAGACCTGTGCCCTCCTTGTTGCCTTACCTGAGCCTCTAATTTGGGTGGAGACTTCCCAGTCTACCATAAATCAAACCGGGGAAGCCCAGGCCACACAGACTATAGAGAGGAAAGAGAAATCAAGGAACAAAACACCCAGTCAACAAATATGAACTCAGAAATCAGTACCTAGTCCTTTAATTATTCCAAACCTCGATGTTTAGTGTAATTATTCAGCCACCCATAAAACTGTACTTCTGGGTCTTAAAGGCAGACACATGTGGGCAGACCCATGAGAACAAAGGGTCCCGCATGACCCACGTGCACACATGCGTGGTTACCTCCACGTGCGACTCAACTAAAAAACTTGCTCGCATGCATGGGTCACCCGTCATCAGCGTGACATACTCAAGCAAACCCCCTGTGCGCATGTGCTAGGCAGCCTTTAAAAGCTGGACATGTCATCTTTGCTCTCTCTCTGTACACCATTCCCAGGGGCCTGTGTGCACTTTCCCCTCTAATAAACTCCTAAGTGGGTTTGTTTGCATCTTGTGTTCTCTTCTCGCTCTCGTCAGATCATTTCAGTTAGAGGCTAGCAAAAGAACACAAAAAACAACAGCCAAAGCAGTATCTTACCATTAGAACCTAGCTATCCTACTACAAAATACCTCTACTATTCCAACAAAACAGATACACAAGATAAAAGACCCTAAAAGCAAGTTTATGAAGATGACTGAGGTCATGAACAAGGAAATGAATAAATCCCTTAAGGAAATTCTAGAAAATACGAACAAACAATTGGAGAAAATGAATAAATCTCTTAAACAAAGCCAAGAAAAAACAGTTTAAGAAAATAAAACTTTGAAGACATGAAAGTGGAAATAAAAGCAATAAAATAACACAAACTGAGAAAATTCTGGAAATGGAAAATCTTAATATCAGTACAGGAACCACATATGTAAACATCATCAACAAGAGATTAAAGCAAGAATCTTGGGTGAAGAAGATATGATAAAAGAAATTGATACTGTGATCAAAGATAATGTTAAAACTTCCTGCCATTAAACATCTAGGAAATCTGGGACACTTTGAAAAGACGAAGCCTAAAAGTAATAGGACTAGAAGAAGATTCACAGGTCAAATGCCCAGAAAATATCTTCAACAAAATCATAAAAGAAAACTTTCCTAACCTGAAGGAGATGTGTACAAGGTAGAACAAACTTACACAACACCAAATAGACTGAACCAAAAAAAGTCTCTGTGCTACATAATAATCAAAACACTAAACATACAGAACAAAGAAAGAATACCAAAATCTGCAAGGGGAAAAGGCCAAGTAACATATAAAGGCAGACTTATTAGAATTACAACCAACTTCTCAAAGGTAACACTAAAAGCCAGAAGGGCCTGGACAGATGTCTTGTATACTCTAAGAGATCACAGATGCCAGCACAGACTACTATATACAGCAAAATTTTCATTCACCTTAGATGGAGAAATCAAGATGTTCCAGGACAAACTCAAATTTAAACATCTATATACAAGTTCAGCCCTACTGAAGGTACTAGATAGAAAACTCCAACCTAAGGTTAATTACACTCATGAAAACACAGAAAATAATCTCATACCAGCAAAATAAAAAGGAAATACACACACACAAGCAACCACTACCAACATAAAACATAACATGACTCAATAATCACTAGTCATTGATATCCTTCAACAGCAATGGACTCAATATCCCAATAAAAAGACACAGACTAACAGAATGGATGTGCAAGCAGGATCCATCCTTCTGCATATAACAAACACACCTCACCATCAAAAATAGACCTTACCTCAGGGTATAGGGTTAGAAAAAGTTATTGCAAATAAATGGACCCAAGAAGCAAGCTGGTGTAATGATTCTAATATCTAACAAAATATACTTTTAATCAAAATTAAAAGAAGTGGGAAAGGATACTTTGTACGTATTAAAAGAAAAAAAAAACCCACAAAGATGCTGTTTCAATTCTCAACATCTAAGCCCTAAATGCAAGGGCATTCACATTTGTAAAAGAAACATCACTAAATCTTAAAATACACATTGATTCCACACATTAATAGAGGGAGACTTCAACAGTCTACTCTGACCAATGGACAGATCATCCAGACAGAAACTAAATAGAAAAATAATGGAGTTAACAGATGTTATGCCTCAAATAGACCTATCAGATATCTACAGAACATTTCACCCAAACTCAAAAGAATACATATCTTTTAAGCACACCAAAACACCTACAAAACTGACCACATACTTGGTCACAAAGCAAGTCTCAACAGATACAAGGAAAATGAAATAAAAACCCATCTTATATCAGACCACCTCTGATTAAAGCTGGATTTCAACAATAGAACACTAGAAAGTCTACAAACTCATGGTAACTAAATAATGCTCAAATTAATCACCCCTGGATCAAGAAGGAAATGAAGAAAGAAATTAAAGACTTCCTAAAACTCAATGAAAATGAAATCACAATATAGCCAAATTTATGGGACACTATGAGAACAGTGCTAAGAGGAATTTTCAGAATGCTAAGTGCCTTCATAAGGAATTTGGAGAAATGTCATACTAGTAACTTAACAGCACAGCTGTATGCTCTAGAACAAAAAAAGGCAAACAGACACAAGAGGAGTACAGAGCAGGAAATAATCAAATTCAGGGCTGAAACCAATAAAACAGAAACAATTAGAACAATACCAATACAAATAATGAAACAAAGGGTTGAGAAAATCCACAAGATAGACCCTTATCCAAACTAACAAAAAGACACAAAGAAAATATTCAAATTAAAAAATCAGAATCAAAAATGGGATGCCTAACAACAAATACCAAGGAATCCAAAGTATCATTAGGTCATACTTCATAGACTCGAACTCCACAAAATTGGAAAATCTAAAAGAAATGGACAAATTTCTTGATACCACCTACCAAAGTTAAATCAGGATCAGATAAAAAATTTAAATAGACCTATAATCCCTAACAAAATAGATGCCATTGAGGTCTCCCAACAAACAAACAAACAAACAAACAAATAAATAAATAAATACAGAGGACCAGATGATTTTAGTAATAAATTCTAGGAGAGCTTTGAAGAAGAGTCATTTCCAATACTTCTCAAATTATTTTACAAAATAGCAACAGACAGAACATTGTTGAATTCATTTTACAAGACTACAGTCATCCTAATACCCATACCTGACAAAGACTCAACAAAAATGAGAATTACAAACCAATATGCCCCATAAACATCGATGCAAAAATATTCAATAAAATACTCACAAACTGAATCTAAAAACACATTAAAAAGATCATCCATCATGATCAAGTAGGTTTCATTCCAGAAAGAAATGCAGGTCCAACATATTAAAATCTGCCAATACAATCTACCAAATAAACAAACTGAAATTTAAGAAAAGTATGATCATTCCATTAGATGCTAAAAAAGTCTTTGACAAAATACAACACCCTTTTATGATAAAAGATTTAGAGATATCAGGGATACAAAGGACATCCCTAAATATAAGAAAGGCAACATACTGTTCTGGAATATTAATTTAAGATGTGTTACTTTGCCTACCCAAAACAGCTGATTAGTCTAAAAGGGGGCTTAGTGGCCAATGGCTAGGCAGGAGAGGGATAAGATGAGCTGCCAGGAAGAGAGAATAAATAGAGAAAAAAGGAGGGGCAAAAAAGGGAGAAAAGAGGGAGAGGAAGATACTAGGGCCAGTTACACAGCCACACAACCAAACATGGAATAAGAAGGAAAGGAAAGAAATAGAGACAGCTAAAAGCCCAGAGGCAAAAAGTAGAAAAATAAAAAAAAAATGACTAGAAATAAGCCAAAGCCAAGGCAAGGCCTGGCATTTATAAAAAAAAAAGTCTCTGTATGATTATTTGGTAGTTCGGTAATGGGCCCTTAGAGTCAATGAATAATAATAACCAATGGCATTATACAGCAAGCCAATAGCTAACATAAAATTAAATAAAGTGAAACAGAAATATGATAGTATACTTATATAATGCCAAAAATCCTACCAGGGAACTCCTACAGCTGATAAATACTTTTAGTAAAGTATCTGGATATAAAATTAACTAAAAAAACCTGTAACCCTCCTATAAACATGATAAATAGACTGAGAAAGAAATAGGAAAACAATATCTTTCACAATAGCCACAATTAATATAAAATATCTTGGTGTAACTCAAACAAAGCAAGTGAAAGACCTATATGACAAGAATTTCAAGCCTATTAAGAAGAAAACTGAGTAAGATATCAGAAGATGGAAAGGTTTCCCATGCTCATAGATCAGTAGGATTAACATAGTAAAAATGGCCATTTTGCCAGGTAGTGGTGGCACACACCTTTAATCCAAACACTTGGGAGGCAGAGACAGGTGGATCTCTGTGAGTTCGAGGCCAGCCTGGTTTACAAGAGCTAGTTCCAGGACAGGTTCTAAAGCTACAGAGAAGCCCTGTCTTGAAAAACAAACAAACAAAAATAGCTATTTTACCAAAAGCAACCTACAGATTCCATGCAATTGCCATCAAAATCCCAACTCAAGTTTTTACAAACCCTGAAAGAATAATAATTAATGTGCTATGGAAAAAAAAAACCTAGGATACCTAAAATAAGAAAGGAAGTTCTAGAGGTAACTTTATCCCTAATTTCAAGCTCTACCACAGAGCTATAGTAATATAAACTGCATGGTATTGACATAAAACAGACCACTTGATCAATGGAATAAAATTGAAGACCCAGACAGAAATCCACACACCTATGGATACCTGATTTTTGAGAAAGAAGCCAGAAATACACATTTGAAAAAATAAAGAATCATTAACAAATATTGCTGGTCTAAATGTATGTTGGCATATAAAGGAATGCAAATAGATCCATATATATCACCCTGCACAAAACTCAAGTCCAAGTGGGACAAAGACCTCAACACAAAACTAGATATATCAAACATGATAGAAAAGTAGAAAATAGTCTTGAACACATTGGCAAAAGAGCCAACTTTTTCAACAGAACACCAGTAATACAAACACTAAGATTTACAATTAATAAGTGGGACCTCCTGAAACTGAAAAGCCTTTTTTAAGACAAAGAACACTGTCAATAATACCAAATGACTGCTTATAGAAAAGGAAAAAAAAACTTCACCAAACCTACATCTGACAGAAGGCCTTAAATATATAAATAACTCAAGAAACTAGATAGTAGCAAAGAAATTAATCCAATTAAAAATGGGGTACAGATCTCAACGGGGTAATATCAAATGGCTAAGAAACACAGAAATGTTCACCACCATTAGCCATTAGGAAAATGCAAATCAAAATGACTCTGAGATTCTATCTTATACCTGTCAGGTGGTAAGATAAAAACAAGCAACAGCTCATGTTGGAGAGTATGCGGAGCAAGGAAAACACTCCTCTATTGCTATTGGGAGTGCAAACTTGCATAGTCACTTTGGAAATCAATGTGGAAGTTTCTCAGAAAATTGGGAATCAATATACCTCAAGACCCTGTTATACTAATTTTGGGCATATACTAATAGAATGCTCACCCATACATAACCCAAGGACAATTTTATAGCAGCTTTATTCATAATAGCCACAAACTGGAAACAACCTAGATGTCCCTCAAGCAAAGAATGGATAAGGAAAATGTGGGACTTTTACACAATGGAGTGTAACTCAACTGTTTAAAAGTATCATGATGAAATTTGCACACAAATATATAGAATTAGAAAAAATAACAAACGAAGTAACCCATATTTCGAAAATAATGGTATATACTCACTTATAGATGGATATTAGCTGTGAAATAACTGATAAACATGCTACAATCCTCAGACCCAGAAAAGCTAGGTAACATATAGGACTCAATGGGGGGGGGGTGAATGTGTAAATCTCCCTTGCTAGGGGAAATAGATTTCATGGATGGCCTGGGAAATGGTGTGGATGAGAACAGAAGGGAACAGGTGGGAAGATGGAGGAAGAGAATATTGGGAGAGACAACTGGAATCAGGGACCATCTTGGAGTGTGAGGAAGAAACCTAGTACAATGAAAATTTCCAGGAATTTATGATATTGACTCTAGCAAAGAGTTCTACTAATAGGGGATATGGAGCCTGAAACAGTCACCTTCTCTAACCAGGCTAGGCTTCCAGTGGAAGAATTAGAACACTAACTCAGCCACATAATGACATACAATTTGTCTTTCCTGAAAGATGTGCTGGGGTAAAGATGACAGAGAACTTGTGGGATGGGCCAACCAATGACTGGTCCAACTTGAAACCTATGACATAAGAGGGAGTCCATGCTTGTCACTGCCTAGATGGCCAGGATACATAGGCTGGATAGCTCAGAGACCTAGAATAGAACCAAACACATCTTGAAAAAATGAAAGAAAATGTCAATGATTTGATCCCAATGATGCTCTACTATACTTGTAGCCTGGCACCTAGATAATCATCATTAGAGAAGCTTTATCTAACAAGTATGGGAGCAGATGTAGAAATCCATAGCCAAACATTAGGCAGAGCTTGGGGGAATCCTGTGGAAGTGTGGGAGGAAGGATTTTAAGAGCTGGAGGTTTTAAGAACTTCACAAGAAAATGGCTCAGAAACAACTAACCAGTGCTATTAGAGTTTGCAGAGACTGCATGGACAGTTAGGGAGCCTGTATAGTTTTGACCTAGTTCTCTGTATATATGTTCAAGTTGTATAGCTTGATGTTTCAGTGGGACTCCTAACAGTGTGAACAGGAGCTGTCTTTGACTCTTGCCCACTTTGGGACCCTTTCTATCCTATTGGGTTCCCTTACCCAGCGTTGATAAGAGTGGATATGTATAGTCTTATTGCAATTTAATATCCCATGTTTGGTTGATATCCCTGGGAGAGTTGGCTTTTCTGAAGGGAAACGGAGGAGCAGTGGATCTTGGGAAGAGGTAAGGTGAGGAGAGGACTAAGAGGAGAGGAAGGAGGGGAAACTGCAGTTGGAATGTAATAAATGACAGAGTAAAATAAATACAGAAACAGAAGCAACACTTCCAAACTCCTATGAATACAGTATAGCTTTAATACCATAACCAGACAAAGGCACAACAGAAAAGAAGAGCTACAGGCCCAATATTCTGATTAACACAGATTTTTAAAAATCTTCGATAAAATGCTTGCAAAAAATAGAGGCATATATCAAAAATATTCACCATGCCAGGATGATTACGCAGATGATAAGTCATTAAATGTAATAAATCACAAAAAATGGTCTTAAAGATAAAAAGATTGTCAAATGGTTTTCTCAATAGTTGCAGAAAAAGCTTTTGACAAAATCTACTATTCATCATAATAAATGTCCTCTATATTGGAGGAGTAGAGGGGAACATACTTTAACATAAATGTTTATACATGAGAAACCCACAGCCAACATCATCCTAACTGGAGAAAACTCAAAGTAATCCCATTGAAATCAGGAAGAAAACAAGGATGTCCACTATCTACATTCTTTTTCAATATAGTGGTCAAAGCACTAGCTGGAGCAATGAGGAAAGAAAAAGAAATTAAAGGAATATGAATAGTCAAAGAGATGTCAAACCATCCCCATTTTCAGGTGACATGATATGATTCTTTAAGATACCCTAAAACACTTACCAGGAAGCATCTAGAAGTAAGCAACACTTTCAACAAACTGTCAAGATGAGAGTACAGTTAAAAAATAATACCTTTTCTGATATACCAATGACAAATACACTGAGAAAAAGATCATGGACAAACACTCATTCACAATATCCTCAGGAAAATAAATATCTAGGAATAAACCTAACAAATTTAAAAAACACATTTATGATGAAAACTTTACATCTCTAAAGAAAAGCTGAGAAAGACAGTAGTAAATGGAAAGACGTCCCATGCTCACAAAATGTTAGAATTAACATTATGGAAATGACTATTACGCTAAAAGCTATTCACTCAATGAAATTCAATAAAAAATCCCTGTCTAATTCTTCACAGAAATAGAAAAATAACATTCTAATATTCATTTGGAATTAAGACCCCAGATTGCCAAAGCAATCACAAATAAAATAAACAGTTCTGGAGGGATTACCATTCCAGATTTTAAGATATACCACAATGTTACATTATAATAAAAACCAGTACAGTACTAGCACAAAAAATCAAGCATGTAGACCAATAGAAGAAAATTCAGTAATCATCACTACAGCCATCTAATATATCTGACAAAGCTCACAAAATCATACACTGGAGAAAAGATAGCTTCATCAACAAATGATATTATGAAAACTGGATGTCCACATGATCACCCTTACTAACAATTAACTCAAAATGGAACAAAGACCTCACTGTTCACTTGAAACTTCAAGAATAAAAAAAAAATTATCATATAAGATATGGGTGAAGAAACAGATTTCTGAAAAGGACTCCATTTACCCAGGACCAACAACTGACAAGTAGGACCTCATGAAACTTAAAACCTTCTGAACAGCTTAGGAAACAATCAAGAGTAAAGAAGAGAACCTTTCAGCTATACACATGATAGAAGATTAATATCAAATATATATAAAGAACTCAAAAATTGACTCCTAAAACAAACAAAATATTTAATAAATGTGCTATGGAAGTAAACAGTTCTCAAACAAAAGTGGCTAAGAAATATCTCAAAAATGTTCATCATCCTTAGCAATTAGAGAAATGAAAATCAAAACAGCTTTGAGATTGTATCTTACCTCAGTCAGAATGACTGAAGGCAACAAAATAAATGCTGCATAGGACACAAGGAAAGGAAAGCCATCATCTACTGCTGGTAGGATTATATACTGGTAGTCACTCTGCAAATCTGTGTGATAATTATCCAAAAGCTATAAATAAGTCTACCATATGAACCAGTTATAGTGCTTCTTGGCAAATGCCTAAAGGAGTTAACAACGTATTCCAGATACTTATTCAGCAAATGTTCACTTTTGCTCTATTACAATAGTGAATAAATGTAATCAACCTAGTTGCCCTTCATATGGAAAATGGATCATGAAAATATAATACAGATACACTTTTGAATGGTATTTGGTAGTAAAAACAGGAAGTAACAATAAAATTTCAGATTAATGGGTGGAACTAGAAAATATATTGAATGAGGTAACTTAGATCAAGATATACAAATACTAAATGTTTTCTCTTATCTGTGCACCTAGCCCCAAATCTTCAGATATGAATATATAACTTGAGGCAACCTCAGAATCCAGGAAACCAAGTAAAAAGGGACTACAGGGGAGCTTTGGAGAGGATGTTAAAGCGTTATGCCATATCCTTCCTATATATTAACAACTTCATTGGTTTATTTTACAGAATGAATACCATCTTCAAGGAGACTAAGTTGAGTAACTCTGAAAACTTGTTTTATACAATTTACTGAATTTTAAAAAATCTATATTATGAGTATGATTTGGCATTAAAAACTAGAGGAAACATCTGCATAGAAATTTGCTATTGAATGTAATGAATTAAAAAGAAAATTTATTTGTACATAAGCTATGATTATGCAGAAAAGGCTCAGAAATCAATGAACGTTTGTGTTCATTGTAAATAGGTAGTTTGTTACTTTCTTGTTTTTTTTTCATTGACATAATATAAAAAATAATATGTAAGTTTCTGGAAATTTAACACATTAAAAACAAGACATTCTTAACATCGTTATGCTTAGTTTTATTTCTTCACGAGGGCACTTAAATTCTGGTCTTATGATAGGTAAATTTGGAACATCACTTTCATTTACAATTTTACATTCATTTTTAAAATTATTTATAACTTGTGTGTATGTGTTTGTGTACACGTGTACTGGTACATGTGTAGAGGTCAGAGGAAAAATTATCGGAGTTGGTTCTTTCCTTCCACCACGTATGTCTCAGGGATCAAACTTAGATCATGAGGAGTGATAGTAGGCACCTGGAACCACTTATAAATCTTGCAGGGTCAAGTATATAATTTTTAGATGTTACTCTGAAATCTAAATCTTAAGTCAAATGTAATTCTATTTCCTCAGGCACACATAATATTCCTTGTTTTCCATTTTTGATCAGTCATACCACCAATATCATTTACATTAGAAAACTGAGTTGTCATAAGCATTTCCTTGTTTCCTCATGCATCTAACTATTTACAAATTTTAAGTTGCTTTTATTTTAATATCCCAAGTATATTTTCCCTTCTCCATATTCACTGCCTTCTGCCTTATTTCAAGAACATGTGAGTTAATGTCTAGAATAATACAGGGAAGCAAGCTTTCTAGTCCCCTTAACTCTCAGCTTTCTCTAAAATTCATCCCCATACCACCAATCAACGGAGTTCTTTGCAGCTCAATCAGATATTATTACCCTGCTTTAAATCCTTAATAATTATACATTTTCTGAGAGAAGACTTATTTTTCTATTATGGGAAACAAGGGTCTTACATCTGTTTCCTATATGAGTTACTATCACCACCTCATTTACACCATGAACTCTATGCATGCTAAACTATTGGTAGTTCCCCAAATGCATGGATGACTGATAACTAGAAACTTGAGGATGGAATCAATGCATACTGTTTATATGAAGTTTTTGAAGGAAGTAATTTTTATCTTGAGGGAAGATATAAAAGAGAACATGGGGTGTTATGTGTGCACACGTGTATAAACAAAGTAAGGCACAGAAAATTTAGGAAACTTGGAAAGCTGGAGAAGACATTTAAATTTAAGTAATGACTAATAGAGCACACAGAGTGTCTTCCTTCTCTGCATCTTATACAAAAGTGTCTCAAATTAACATGGCTTGATTGTCTAGTATGTAGTGTACCTGAAATTCAACAGTCAAATAGGTGTTTATTCAAATATGCCTAGAAACCCAGCTCTGCTTTCTAATTGAAAAGAAATTTTTCTTTATTTTGATAATTTTTTAGTTATCTTGTTAAGTCCTATACAATATGTTGTTTCTTACAGGAGGACCCCATAGATAGCTTCACTTGAATGAGACAAATAGAAAGTTAAACAAACACTGAACAATAATGATGAGTCTTAACTATTTTAATTTTGAGCCTCATACTCACAAGACAGTAGCAACAACAACAATTAAGATTAACAATGAAGTAGGTATTCATTATGTGTTTTTTTAAATCTAGAATGGTCACCACAAATCTATAAGACATAAATAAGATATGCCTTAAAAGTATTTTAAAGGTAAAACTGTCTTGAGAATACAAGGAAGAATTTCTGCTTGAAAAACATGTCTATATTTTGAATACCTAACAATAAAATTTATTTTTGTATGTCTAGAGAAGATTACAGTGTGTCCTCTTCCTAATTCCAGAGTCTACCATATGTAAGTAATATGGATGGGGGCAAATGCTACATGGTACTTTGAATATTTGCGACCACAACAGAAAATAAAAGCTTGGACATATAATGTGGAGAATATCTAAGAATAATAAACATTGCTCAGGAATCTTTGTAGTTCTTTTTGAAGTTATTTGCTCATATTCTCAGAACCTTCTTGGTTGTGCTTTCGTCTTTTCCATCTCAAGGTATTCTTTTCATTAATCAAAGGCCAAGGTTTGTCTGCTAACTGGAGTTTTAGCTGCAACAACAGGATAAAAACAAACTAAGGAATATAAGTGGTAGTAAAAAAATGTATTTCTGCTTAGAGTATTTCAAATAATTATTGTAATAGAAAACATTGAATATTGCGATCCTTGAAAAATTCAAGTCCTTACCCTAGCAACTGCTATGATTACCTTATAATAACAGGGAAAATACTATTTCTTAAAATATTAAGATGGAACCATAGTGATATTTACTTTGTAACCTATATATATATATGATATATTACATTAATGCTCTATTTACTATATTTGATTGCTAAAATAGAAAGCTATAGCTAATATACAAATTAACTCTATATGTTTAATTATATGCTATTTAATTTTGCTTAAACCCTCATAATTAATAATCTTAGTAATTTTTTCTGGTTGAGACTCTTATATAATTATCTATAATTATTATTCAGGGCCTATAACACTTTTCTTTCTTCATTGTCTATCACTATGTATTTATTTAGCTATTACCAGTACCTATTTGTAGTATACAATTTACGTGATGAAAAATGTAGCTCTGATCCTATAATAAAGAGAATTGGATAAGAATCCCTGAAAAATCAGGAAAATTATGATCTGAGTTTTCTTTTTCCAGAAAGGATCACAGGCATTTATTTTTCTATACACAAGAGCAGTAACAAAGGTATTCCTTATCCAGAACTTGGGACAACTGGTTCACTTTGGATTCCTCGCTTATGCCTTTGTACGTCTGTATTTGCCTTAGAAAACTACACATAACATAAATATGGAGAAAAGTTTAAAAGAAAATTCAAATAAATTTTTCTTGTATGAGACAGAGTCTTATATAGCATTCATTGGTCTATGTGGAATGTGCTATGTAGATGAGGCTATGTAGAACTCACAGAGATCTATCTCATTGTTTTTGCCCCTGGAGTGCTGGAATTAAAGACATATGCCACCTCACCTGGCAACATCTTTATATATTATAAGATTAATGATGATTTTTCTCACAAATTAAAAAGAGAAAAATTGAAAGATTTACATTAGTAGAGGCTTTCTTTTTTTTTTTTTTTTTTTAAATGCTCAGGTTTTTTTTTCCTCTCAGAATTTTTGGAGAGTATTACTTCGGTTACTTTCAATTTGAAACCTTTAACTATACCAAAAAGAGAATACAATTCAGTTTATTATATCAAACTGAACATTTTCAAGTCCCTTTCTTAGTTATAGCTGTAGTTAAATGGTAGATCACTTGTCTAACACAACAGTGGCCCTCGTTCAATAACTAAACACTATGAAAATATGAATGATAAAAGTCCTTATCTGGCAAGTAATATAACATTAAGAGACCATCAAACACTTTAGTAACATGTAAAAATATTAAATTGTTATATCAAATAGATACTTTATGGTAATGTCTGGTAAACTGATGGTCCTCTAAGTAAAGAAGTTGAACAATTAACAGACCTTGAGCAAGTTGCCTTTATCTTTGAACAGGAGATCTTTCGTGGTATGTCAGACAGAAAATTTCTAAGAAACACATCTTCAACTGTAAGAAAATATAGCATACTCATAAAAAGCAAGGAGTGGGAAAATTGATTATATCTATGTAAATATATTGAGGTATACATTTTTGAAGGATATTGCATTTTCTAGACTATGTGGGCATTTAACATTTCTTTTAAGTTCTATTAAACAAACTAATTAAATGTATAAATGTCCTGTTATGAAATATTAGTTTAAAATCTGATACATTTGTTTATGCTGTGGAACATTTGTTTAATAATGCAAAGATGTGTTGCATTCTTTTACGTTGCTTTGTAAGCTCTGTTACTTTGCCTGTCTAAAACACCTGATTGATCTAATAAAGAGCTGAGTGGGTAATAGCCAGGCAGGAGAGGGATAGCTGGGGCTGGCAGACAGAGAGAATAAATACGAGAAATCTGGGAAGAAGATTGAGGAGTCAGAAAAGGAGAAGGAGAGAGGGACTCCAGGGTCCAGTCACCCAGCTACACAGAAAGCCATAGATTAAGAAAAAAAAAAGAAAGGTATATATAGTAGAGAAACATAAAAGCACAGAGGCAAAAGGTAGATGAGATAATTTAAGAAAAATCTGGCTAAAAACAAGCCAAGTTAAAGCTGGGCAATCGTAAGTAAGAATAAGTCTCCGTGTGTGTATTTATTTGGTAGATTGGTGGTGGGTCCCTCCAAAGAGCCAAAATAATGAAAAAAAAAATAACCCAAGAATCTTTTGGCACTCCAACATGAGGCCTGAATATTCCTAGTGCCCAAGAAAGCTGGAAAAAATGATGTGGCTCTTTTAAGAAACTCTACCTTAGACTTCTGGTCCCATTGGCAGTGGGACCAAGATTTATTCCTACTGCTTGCCCTGACGTTTTGGGAATATATTTTCTTTGGAAGGATATCTTACTCGACCTAGATATAGTAGGGAGGGCCTTGGTCCTTCCTCAAAGCAATGTGCCTTACCCTCTCTGCGGAGTGGATGGTGGGGGGAGATAAGGGGGTAAGGTGGAGGGAACAGGAGAAGGGGAGGGACTGGGAACTTGGATTGGCACATAAAATGAAAAAAAAAGATATTTTAATAAATTAAAAAAAAGAAACTCTATCTTAGAACAGAGCACTTAAACAGTCTTTTCCACACTTTATAGAAACAAAAATCTAAGTGAAAAATGCCTGTCACACTGCAGGACACAAGCATTCCATAGCTGGGGGTTGCATACAGTTCCTGGTCAAACTTACCTTCAACCTAGCTGAGAACTTTAGAATTGGCTTTCACCAAATTAGAAGTGGGCAGAGTCAGCCTCCAAAGCTGTACAGAATTCATAGTCATGTCTCTTAGCTAAGAGTTTAAAGGTTCATGTGATCAAAAAAGACTAGCGATATGTAAGAAGACAGATCCAGATAGAAAAAAAAATCTTCCAAAAGGTTACAGTGTGTATAACAATGTGAGTAGGCTTAAGAAAAAAAAGATAGACAGTAAAACAAAGAAAGAAATATATTAAAATCAATAAAGTGTTTAAAGAGAGAAGTAAAATAGTAAAAATAGAAAAGGCCACATTGAGATAGGAAATACACAGAAAGTCTAGATTCTGTATGTTTTTGTGTTGCTTTTGAATTTTTTGATTGCTGAGAAGCAAATGATAGCTGCTAAAGCAACTGGAATTGAGAGACTACTGAAATAAACCAGCTTATATACTTTAAGAATGCCTTAACTTTAAAATGGAAGTAAAATTATGTATCTGTAAAGTGAAACTTAAAAGATGTGCTGCTTTGGAGAATAGGTTTTGCTTTTGATCTTACATGAGACAGGAGACTGTAGATTCCTTCAGGATCAATAATGGATCAAGTTTGATCAGGGGAGACCTACTGAATCTTGACAGATGATATCTATCAACCAAGGCTGCAGCTGATCTTCCCAGGACTTGGTCATTATCTCAATTTTATCAAGGACCCCTAAAGATGCCTTCTCCCACAGACAACAGTAAGCAATATAGAGAACACAATGCCCACATTCCCAAGAGATAGGGTGGGTGTTCTTTGGTTATTTGGTTTATTGTGGATTTTTTTTATCATTTAAAAGAATATAGGAATATACAATAAAAGGACAACTATTAATCTCAGATATTTTGCATTGGCATGGCTTTTGTTATATTTATACAAATTGAAAGTAATTTTCTTATACTGTACATATGTTTTTACTCTTGGTTGGGGTAATGTGCTTATACAGATCATTTAAAATGCAAAGCATAATTAAGAAATGAGGTTAATAGTTAATCTGTAATAATTAAACTTATAGTCACCTTAGGTTTTCAAGGTTATAAACAAGTATAGTTTAGACAGATAAATGATCTTCATACATTCAAAGGCTATAGAATATGACATTTAAAATGTTTTATTAACATATGGCTTTTCATGACAGTGAGATACACCTGCTCCTGCAATCACCAATTTACTTCATTAAAGAATGATGAAACTATATAGGGAGTTTACTTTCAATGAGGGAAGGCTAGCCATTTGGGAAAGTGCCTGCTCTTGCCTTGACTACTTGAGCATATGCTGTACAGACTGCCCATGCAGGACTCACAGGAAAGTGACTCCTGCACATTGCCAAAACCAGGTAGGACAATCCTTCAAATTTTCTGCTTCACAGAAGAGTCTGCCAGAGTCTGTCTAGGTCTGTAGGCTAAAGATGGACGCCCTAAAATTTCAGAGAAACTTTGGATGACTCTTATGGCAGCCGATTTCTCTGTTGTTAGGTAATATTACATCCTTCTAAGGCTTTTCATGGAGTTGAAGCCTCGATAGTTATATTTGCAGTTTTCCTTAGTTAGGATAGAAAGTAAATCAGGTATAAAATTTTGGATTATCTAAGATAGATAATGGAGTATTTTCTCTAAATTTGCAAAATACAAATAGACTAAATATAGTAAATGTAATACTTACTGGATAACTGTTTTGTTGTACATAGTTTTATTATGTTACAGTTAAAACCTTTCCTTTTTTATTTTGACAAAAGAGGAAATGTTGTGGAATATTAGCTTAAAATGTGCTTAAAAAATTGGGGCACGGAACTGAACAGATAATTCTCAACAGAAGAAGTTCAAATGGCCAAAAGACACTTAAGGTCATGCTCAATTTCCTTAGCGATCAGGGAAATGCAAATCAAAACAACTTTGAGATACCATCTTACACCTGTCAGAATGGCTAAAATCAAAAACACCAATGATAGCCTTTGCTGGAGAGGTTGTGGAGTAAGGGGTACCCTCATCCATTGCTGGTGGGAATGCAAACTTGTGCAACCACTTTGGAAATCAGTGTGGTGATTTCTCAGGAAATTTGGGATCAACCTGCCCCAGGACCCAGCAATACCACTCTTGGGAATATACCCAAGAGATGCCCTATCATACTACAAAAGTATTTGTTCAACTATGTTCATAGCAGCATTATTTGTAATAGACAGAACCTGGAAACAACCTAGATGCCCTTCAATGGAAGAATGGATGAAGAAAGTGTGGAATATATACATATTAGAGTACTACTCAGCGGTAAAAAACAATGACATCTTGAATTTTGCATGCAAATGGATGGAAATAGAAAACACTATCCTGAGTGAGGTAAGCCAGACTCAAAAAGAGGAACATGGGATGTACTCACTCATAATTGGTTTCTAGCCATAAATAAAGGACATTGAGCCTATAATTAGTGATCCTAGAGAAGCTAAATAAGAAGGTGAACCCAAAGAAAAACATATAGTTATCCTCCTGGATATTGTAAGTAGACAAGATTGCCGGGCAAAAACTGGGAACTGGGGGTGGGGTGGGATGGGCAAAAAGGGAGATGGGGAGAGAAAAGTGAGAAGGGGAGGATGGGAAGAACTTTGGGGAATGGGATGGTTGGGATAAAGGAAGGCTAGATACGGGAGCATGGAAGTATATATCTTAATTAAGGGAGCCAATTTTAGAGTTGTCAAGAGACTTGACCCTAGAGGGGTTCCCAGGTGTCCAGGGAGATGTCCCCAGCTAGTTCCTTGGGCAGTTGAGGAGAGGTAGCCTGAAATGGCCCTACCCTATAGTCATACTGATGAATATCTTGCATATGATCATAGAATCTTCATCTGGCAATCGAAGGAGATAGAGACAGAGAGCCACATTGGAGCACCGGACTGTGCTTCCATGGTCCAAATGAGGAGCAGAAGGAGGGAGAACATGAGGAAGTAAGTCAGGATCGCGAGGGGGGCACCCACACACTGAGACAATGGAGCTGATGTATTGGAAACTCACCAAGGCCAGCTGGACTGGCTCTAAGAAAGCATGGGATAAAACCGGAGTCTCTGAACATGGCGGACAATGAGGGCTGCTGAGAAGCCAAGAACAATGGCACTGGGTTTTGATGCTACTGCACGTACTGGCTTTGTGGGAGCCTAGTCTGTTTGGATGCTCACCTTCCTAGACCTGGATGGAGTGGGGAGGACCTTGGACTTCCCACAGGGCAGGGAACCCTGACTGCTCTTAGGGCTGTAGAGGGAGGGAGAGGTGAGCGCGGGGGCGGGGGAGGGGAATAGGAGGCAGAGGCGGGGAGGAGGCAGAAATTTTTAATAAAAAAATAACCTATAAAAGTGCTACATTTGTTTATGCTCTGAAACATTTGTTACTTTGCCTGTCTAAAACACCTGATTGGTCTAATAAAGAGCTGAGTGGGTAATAGCCAGGCAGGAGAGGGATAGATGGGGCTGGCAGACAGAGAGAATAAATACGAGAAGATTGAGGAGTGAGAAAAGGAGGAGAGGGGGACTCCAGGGTCCAGTCACCCAGCTACACAGAAAGCCACAGATTAAAAAAAAAGGAAGGTATATTTAATAGAGAAAGATAAAACTTTAAAACCATGCTTTCATTTGGCCAAGAATACCAAAAGAATAAACTAATATTTCAAATTTTTTCATACTAATGCAAACAAAGGTTCACTTGAGAGAAATGGAAAGACAAGAAAAAACTCTTTAAATTCTAAATATTTTATCTGAGCAATACTCTTTTATTACTTATAACTACCCAATATGAGCTATAAGTTTATATAAGAAAAACATAAAAACCATACTTGCTGTTTCTACGAAGATGCTGTCTCTAGGGAAAAACCATAAAACTGTTCTCTATCAAAGTAAAAGCATTAAGGAGATAATTTTGTACTTCTATTTTGATTATTTGAATCTGTGCTTCACTGTAAGTGTATAGTTGTATTCATTTACTTATTTAAAAAAAGCAAATTACATGAAGTTGAACATTTGCACAGACATTGAAGTCAAATTTAAGTTTGTTAACCTTGTCTATTGTATAAAATGCAATGTACATCGACTTAATCATGCTTTATTGATAATGTGTTGGTAAAGTTACACAAAAATAACTGTACTTTGTTATTGTCAAAAATAGTTCTCTATGTACTTAAGTAATCTTAATTTGTGAATATAATTCATACTAGAGGAAATAATTGCTAAAACATAGGTTTATTTATTATAAAGAAAAATAAGATAAACAGATTTTAAACTAAAAGTTATAAAATCTATTAGTGGGTTTTGCTTTCTTACATGTCATCAAAATAACTCGTGTTATTTATTTTAAAGTAAATGAGAGTTTAGAATGCCAAAGCTACTTCAAGAACCCTTCTTAAAAATATCAGTGTTTTCAAAGTTGATTTTGGTTAAATGGTTTCATTCACAATACTTGATTAATTTTGATTGTTCTTCTTTTTTTCCTCCTTCCTTCTGTCCCATCCCTTCCATAATTCCCTTCACCTTTTCTCTAAGGTGAATAGCCAAACAAGGGTACATGTGAGCGATACTTATGTAAAATCTACCGGCTTGCTTGTAACTAGGTTTACATTCACGAACTATTCAAACATTACTAAGAAAGTAGAAAAGTAGAACAGTCTATTACAGCCTATTCGGTTAGTTTTCCATTCACCAATGTATAGAAGATAAATATTTCCTATTGAAAAATCACACTATAGCCTTTCTCATGTAAAATAAATAATACTGGACTTTGTCTCCACTATTCCACAGTTTACATATCCATTAATTTTAAACTAAAATCAATAACCTAATGCTAAAGTTACAAGAAAATGAGAATGAATTTGAAATGTTATTTATGTAAACTTACCTTAAATAAATTATTCACAGCACCTGATGATACACCAAACTTCATAAGATCTGGTAGTTCAGCTTCAACTTTAACATCAAAACTGTGGAGTGGAATATTTAGATTGGAAATAATCTTGAAATGAGAAGGATCCTTGATGCCAATTGGATTCTGGACCCCCAAAAAATCTTTTAAACAGCCAGATTCTTTGGAATCAAGGGCATCCGTTGACCCAGTGGCATACTTAGAAGTATAAGGGTCCATGTACCCAGTAGTGTTTTGGAACTGAGCACCAATATTTTGGTTATCAAAAATTATATAAGCTCTAACAAATTCAAGTGGATCAGAAAATTCAGAGGTTATCGAAAAATCAGGATAAGAAGTATGATTTGTGCCAGTAATAAAATGTGAGATATTTCTATAAACAATTTTAAGAATAGATGATGATATAGAACTGGCTTTTAATTCACTATCAGTTAGAATGTTAATATTGCTGGTATTAGAAGAATTATGATCATTCTGAATATTTTTGATTATAATGTTGAATCCATTTAAATGACTAAGGAAATGTTTATTTTCTGGGGCATAGTTTTTTCCAGCAGTAAACTGAGAGCTAATAGCAGCAGTACAGCTGATGATGTTGCTAGTATCAATGGTATTGATAGTGCTAAGTGCAAAGCTAGTTATACTAGCATATTTCTTTCTGCCAAAATAGTTTGGGCTGAATAGAAAACTTGATCTTACTTCATACGTAAACCCTGTGATATCATTAAGGCCTGAATAATATTTTATGGCAGCTGTATGTTTGTGATTAGCAGTGCTAGAAGGTTCTGTGTCATAGTTAGAGTCAGACACATTGTTAGGTACAACATTGGGGCTAGTAGCATTACTGGGTTTGGTATTATAGTTAGACTCGGTATCTTTTGGGAGTCCATGGCTATTTTGGGGGCTAGGGTTGTTCTTAGGATCAGTTTCATTTTGGATAAAGTAAAAACTGTTGGAAATTGGTCTAATAGTCTCAGAGTAAGTATTGTTTCCTTGTCCAGTTTCATTTCTAGGAAAAGAATCATAGTTGGAACTAGAAATATAGTCCAGCACAGTTCTATTTTTGTTTCCAGAGGCAGAGTTTGGAGTTGTGCTACCCTTGGAGTCAGCATTATTGTGTTGATTGACATCTTCTGTCAGATCAGGAGCATTGCCTAAATCAGTGTAATATTTCAAATTAGCATCACTGCCAGAGGCCTTATCAATGGCAGGGTCAGATTCATTGTTATGATCAGTTCCATTTTTAGAGTCACCATCCTTGATGGAATCAGGCCCACTTGTAGGCCCAGAAGCACCACTAGGATCAGACCCACTATTGTTATCAGTATTATTTTCAGAGTTTCCATCTTTAGGATCACTGCCATCGGGATCAGATTTATCTTTGGGATCTTTCTTATCTTTGTTGTCTTCATCTTCAGTGTCTGTTTCATCTTCAACATCTGTTTCCTCTTCAGTATTTGTCTCATCTTCATGGTCTGTCTCATCTTTGGAAAGAAGTTTGTTTTCAACATCAGCCTCATCTTTGATATATCTAGCACTGATAAGTTTAATAATGCTATCATCAGAATTATCCTTATTTTGAGTTTGGGCAGTAAGACTGAATTTGCTTTCACTTGCAGATAATCTTTTTGGTGTCGACATTATGTGGCCAGAGGTACTATGCTGGCCCATGATTTTTTCAGATTTTATAGGAATGGTTTGGGTAGCGGCAGATTTCTTAAGGTTTTGGAGAGCTGAACAACTTTCACAATGTAAATAAGAGGTGGAATCCAAAGAAGATTTAAAATCTTCCCTGTTCAGAGAGCAGCGGATGCCCACACAATGCTCAGGATCCAGGGATCGAGATAAAGGGCTATTTCGAGAAGTCTTCACGTGTCTACCAGTTTTAGAACCCAAAGAACATTTAGAATCTGAGAAAATTTGGCTATGTAAAGAAGAGTCCGAGTCAGAATCATCAGAATTTGTGGAGCATTTATGAAAAGAAGAGTTACTGATTTCCATAAAACATCTGGCGCATCTTTGAGTTCCCACATCCAAAGAAGATGTAATACTTCTTCGAGTCTTCTGTCTTGTGACAGACTTAGAACTCTTAGAATTTGGGCTGCCAACAAGTGATGATACATTAGAGGTGCAAGTCTCAGAACTTAGAGGAATAGGAGTAATTTGATACTTTAAACTCTCAAAACCATGGGCATATCTATACTCCCTGCAATGGCGCTTATAGACAGATATTTTCCGGCTGGCTTTTCTGTGATACTTCTCACCGGTGTATGTATGAGAGTCTGGGGAAAAACTATAGCCATGTTTTTCCTTTTTTTTCCCCTGTGACAGCTGCATGGCACTGAGACTTGAAGATGCCTCTTTGAATCTCACAGTTTTGTCTTCATTCTTGTATCTTGTTAACTGACTTCTGCAAACTGAGAGAAGAATAATGTATGAGCAAGAGTAAACAAATATATAATGAATCTAACTTTAATGTTCACATTACAATAGAAATCTGAGTAAACAAAACAATTTCCTTCAAAGTATTATGGTGAGTTTTATTTGATTTTTAAGGGGAGGCCATGACCCTAAATTTTCTTCTCAATTAAATTTCATTTGAAGCTTTTTAAGCTATAAATAAAACATGGTCATTTACTTCTGATAGTCATTTTCTTCAAGTTGACAGAGCTAACACTTTAGAAAATAAATCACTATCTAAGAATTTACAAAATGCTGTGACGAATATACTATAGCTTTACAAATTTGTTACAATAAAGCTATCTACATTGTTTCATTGTATTTCTAGAAATTTTAAGAACTTTATTTGTTCCTGGGCTATTCCATTTTTAATATATAAAATCTCCATGTTTAGAGAGAAAAAACATATCCTTGTATTTGATATACATTGTGGTATGAGAGTTAACAGCATCTATATCTTCTATAGTTATCAAGAAGTTAATGTTAGCAGGGCAGTGGTGGCACACACCTTTAATCCCATCACTCAGGAGGCAGAGGCAGGCAGATCTCTGTGAGTTCAAGGTCAGCCTGGTCTACAAGAGCTAGTTCCAGGACAGACTTCAAAGCTACAAAGAGATCCTGTCTCGAAAAACCAAAAAAAAAAAAAAAAAAAAAAAAAAGAACTCAATGTTATATCATTGTGGAAATGTAGATATTTACCAATATCTTAGCTTTAAAATTGAACTAAAATTATTGAATTTCATTATGGACAATCTTGTCATCAAGGTGCATAGGAGAGTACATGACTAAATTTTAAAAAAATATAAACTTTTTTTTGCCATTCCCTCCATGTTTCAAGTATATTTTTATGTATAAACATGAAATCATATTTTGGAAAGAGTTTAGGAATACTGAATGGTAATTTCCTGTTAGAAACTGGTAATAAAATTTTTACAAAGACAAGCTTTCTCATCAAATTTCCCTTATCATCACAGGAGTCCATAAGATTTTGTTAAAAATTTTTACCCTTTTTTGGTTGCACAATCAAATAGGTATACTCTGAAAGATATTCACTAGTATAAGGCATATATGATCTGCCTATAATGAAATATTTCCTTTTTGAAAGACTTTATGATTTTATTGCTAAAATAAATAAGAGTATATTTTGAAAAGTATAAGAAGTTATTCTAGTGCCCCTGATAACATAATGGTATTAAAGATATTTGCATAATGGTGAAGATAATTAGTACCCTTAAGTAATATTCTCTATAATAAATATAAAATAAAGGTGAAATTACTAATTTTCTATACCAAATCATATGTCAAAAGTGTTTAAAATGTAATTATTTTCTTCAATGCTATGGTCTTCGAGTACATGTATCAATGTACTTTAATTATATACTGGTATAAATTAGTGACAAAGGGTAACTACCTGGCAGGAACACACAAAAAAGACAGTGTGGCTGTTTCTAATAATATTCCCTATTTAAGGTAATAGTATAGAACAGTAAGACACAATCTGTCTGGAGAGCAAATAATAAGTACACAGTTATTAAGAAGTACTGTACTATTGAACAACATGAAAAAATTATCTATTTGTAAAAGGGCATATCAAGCATATGATTTTATGATGATAAATTGGTTTAAATATTTGTCATGATACACCTAACCACAAAGGTCATTAAAATGTGATACCGTACTCAGTCATGTCAATTTTTTAATTTTAAACTTATTTTGTTTTTGTGATGTATGCTTGTATCCACATGCTGCTCAGATCTGCATACCCCTGTGGAGACTAGAGTCAATGTCAGACATTTGCCTCTATTTTTCACCTAAAAATTGTAAGACTGAGTCTCTCATTGAACCTAGTGTTCACTGTTATCGCTAATCATACTATCCTAATCATACTATCCTAAAGATCTACTTTTTTGTTTCTAATCATACTATCCTAAAGATTTACATGTGATTCATGTATTTTTCTAAACATTATTCTAATAGCATGTGGTGGTTTGAATAGAAATAACCCTCATAGATTCATGTGTTTGAATGCTTGACCCATAGCTAGTGGCACTATTAGGAGGTGTGGTCTTTTTGGAGTATATGTGGCCTTGTTGCAGGAAGTGTGTCACTGTGGAGGCAGCCTAGTGTGGTAGTTATCTTCTGCTGCCTGTGGTTCCAGATGTTGAACCCTCAGCTTCTTCTCCGGTACCATGTCTGCCTAAATGCTGCTATGCTTCCTGCCATGACAAAAATGGACTAAACCTCTGAAACTGTAAGCCAGCCCAAACTAAAAGTTTTCCTTTATAAGAGTTGCTGTGGTCATGGTGTCTCTTCACAGCAATAAAAGCCCTAACTAAGAAATAGTATTTAACTGATATTATCACGTGTTTTACTATTTTAGATAGGACTCTTAATTATAATATTTTTACTGTTGTTTGGTAACTTCCTAATTTTCTATTTATACAATTGTTTGTATTTTTATTATTTACTAATTGTTAGTAATCACTAAATTTACCACTATTTCAAAAATCATTTGATAGCTAGCCATCAAGTTGAGTTTGTATACAGAGATGAATATGCACAAATTCTTACTATCTTTAAGAAACTGATGAATACACTATGGATATAAGCAATGCTATGTTAACTTACAAATCTATCACTGATCAAGGAATTTCACAAAATGTTCTATAAAGAAATTCAAATATTTTTAAAAATATTTTGTGTGTAAATGAAGCATTTATGTGTGTACTCATTCATGTTTGTTTATTTGTATGAATTGGGCATGTGGTATACATAGTTTGAAACAGTTTCTCTCTTATTATTCACTGCTGCAAAAGCCAGTCAAGCTTGTCTAACAGTCTCCAGTGATTTTACTGTCTCTGTCTCCCATATTCTTTTGGAAGAAGTGGGTTTAAAGATAAGCATTCCTCTCTCCAGCTTTTACGGTTTTGGAGTTCTGAACTCAGTTCCAAGTTTTGAACAAGTTCCAAGAAAATGAACCTTAAAGAATGAGAAGTAGACTCTTAGAGAGACATAGCATATTATAGGTGTCTGAGAGATACTGAAATTTAGATAACAGGCTACTTAATGCGGGGTTCTCTCTTGAATAAGGCCATTTGAACAAAATCTGGGAGCGGTGAATGTTTTTATAATGTGCAAATATGAAAAGTCAAAGACAACAATGAAATATGGATTTTTTTTTTCAAAACAAAGGAATCGTTCATATACACCCAGAAATTGAAATTCTCACTTTGTTGATGGCTTTTTCCTTATTCTGAGCATACTTATAATTATTATTTTTGACATATATCTCAATTTCATTAGAATCAAAGATAGCATGCTAATTAACATGTATCAAATAGAAAACAAAGAGTTAGGTACTGGAGAGATGGCTCAGAAGAGTGGCTGCTCTTCCAGAGGTACTAAGTTCAATTCCCAGCAACCACATGGTGGCTCACAACCATCTGTAAGAGATTTGGCACACTCTTCTGGTGTGCGGGCATACATGAAGGCAGAATGTTGTATATACATAATAAAAAAATCTTAAAAAAAGAAAACAAAGAGTTAAACTATACAATAATTAAAATGAAAAAAAAAATCACTCAAGTAGATCAACTGCAAACTAATCACAGAATAGGAAAATAAAATAACATGATAGTTAAATTGGAAGTTATCTATCCAAACATAAAAAAGAAAAGAGTGATGAAATTATAAGGATATTGAAGGATAGTGACAAGTGTATCAGTATATATTCTGGCAAACTCAAGGATAAAGAGTAAAAAAGGAAAATTTTTACATGAAGAAATATGGACAAAAAAGTCCCCAAATCTAGGGAATAAAGTAATCTATGAAGTAATATAACCCCAATATAATATAAAGCAAAAGAAATTCATACAAGCCGGGCCATGGTGGCGCACGCCTTTAATCCCAGCACTCGGGAGGCAGAGGCAGGGGGATCTCTGTGAGTTCGAGACCAGCCTGGTCTACAAGAGCTAGTTCCAGGAAAGGCTCCAAAACCACAGAGAAACCCTGTCTAGAAAAACAAAAAAAAAAAAAAAAAAAAAAGAAATTCATACAAAACACATAATCAAAATAACAAATAAAAAATTAAAAATAGTAGGGAAATTATTTATGATGCATAGAAGAAATCATTGCAGAATCCTCAATAGAAAGATTCAAGGGAGAAAAGAATCAATTGACATATTCAAAATACTGGAAATAATAAAAACTGCTAACCAAGGATATTATGTCATGCAAATTTGTTTTAAAAAGTAAATGAAGAGAAATATTTTATTGAGCAAACAAAAGCTTATAGAATCCATATAATTCTGGATATTATATTATTATAGGAAATTTTTATATTATAGGAAATTATTATATTATAATAAGAAATGCAAAAGACAGTATTTCAAATAGAAATAAAGCATGGAAACATAAAATTGCAAATATACTAGTAAGAGTAAATATATGAACTATATACAGCCTATTTTAATACTATATCTGTGTTGAATAAATGCCCTTTAATCCTATTATAAAAAACAAAACCCAAAGTACTAAAGTAATTATTTAATGTTAGTGGTTATATTAGAATATACAAATTGTGGTATCAGTATCAGAGTGTGTGAGTATAATAAAATGTGTGTGTCATTTACAATTAAGTTTAAGTTCTCAATCACCTTAAGATGGAGGTTATAAAAACTGTTTTACGTAAGTCTCATGGTAACGTTAAATAAAGTGTCTTATATATGTGACGCCACTCTTAGGCATATATTTAAAGGACCAGATACCTTACTACAAAGATACTTGCATATTCATGTTCATTTTTGCCTCTCTATTCACAATTGCTAGGAAGACTAATAATCATAGACAACCATCAACTAAAGAATGCACTTCAGTTTGGTACATATACACAATTGAATATTACTCTGGTGTAAAAGAAAATAAAATGAAGAGTACAGGTTTTAGAAGAGATTATACAGAGCTGGAGTCACCAAGACTCAAAAAGACAAATTCTATATTTCTATGTTTAGATTCTAGATTTTTGTTTTGTGACTTTAACCTGGAGTAAAATCAAAACCCATAAAACTGGAAATGGGCCTTGTTGTGACATATTTAGAGGAGAGAGGATAATAAAGGTGAAAGGAAAGAAGTGGCTTACTAGAGGTAGAATGGCTCAAGCAAGAAATGGACTAAAGCGGATGTGAAAATAAGAGCTCAAAGGAAGAATTAACAAAAATTAAATGTGTATGAAAAAGCTGCACTGGAACCTATTATCTAGAAACCCAAATAAAAAGATAAATTGAGGGGCAGGAGAGATGGCTCAGTGGTTAAGAACACTGCTCTTTTAGAGAACCTGGGTTCAATTCCCAGCACTCACATGGCAGCTCACAAATATCAGCACTGCTTGATATAGGGGATTCAACACCCTCACACAGACATTAATGCAGGCAAAACACAAATGTATATAAAATAAAAATAAATTATTTTAACACATAATTAGAAGGGAAATGTTTTATGAAAAAACAATGGGGAATATTGGAAACAAAAGATTTAAGTGGGGACAGGGACAAGGAGTAGAAGAAAGGAGGGATTAGGGTGGGTTAAAAAAAATCAAGAATGCATTAAGCATCTTGATGAAACTCCACTAGTTTGTTAACTATTTAATATATATATGCATTATATGTGTGTGTATATCATGTATATATATAGATATATACTTAAATGGAGTTTGAATAGGAGTACCTCATGGGTGAGCAATGCTGACTTCTAAATATATGGACTTAGTGAAAATTTCAGTATCAGGCATGTATTACTTTCCTCCAATGAGAAGTACCAACGAGAGGTACCCAGAACAATGAAGAATATATCTATTGCTCTTGGTTGCCCATCTTAACTAGATGCCAAGACTCTATTGCTGAAGACAGTCCACATTCTACTTGGAGGGCAAAGAAAAATTATTCCTGAACCGAACATGAAACTACCTTTCTCTTGTCTGGATTCACAGTACTACAAAGTGCTATGTGGGCTCTCTGATGAGAAAAATTATCAATGGTCTTATACAATATTGTACTCCTCACACTACAATACTAACTCACCAGGCAAGATATGCCCACTTATTCATTAATGACAAGATAGTTTATGGAGTCACCAAACACTTTCTTGATTGGATTTAAGGCTTGCCTTACAGTAGGGAATTTATGTTTGATTCTGTAAGCATAGTCAAAACTCCATTACTAGAGAAATCAAAAGTCCTGGCAGAGGAAGAATCACTTTTCATTGTGAGTGTTGTAAGTTGCCCATATGTTAGTGGATGATCTTGTGTATATGTGCAACACTAATTGGACTCAGTGTGTTATAAAACATTTGTAAAGAAGATATGAAATAAGTAGAGAAATGTATTAGAGTAAGATAATGGGAAGATGGGTATTATAAGATACATTATATACATGTATGACATTTTCAAAAACAAAGAAGTAGAAAAATGTAAGTGGAATGCTTAGGAAAATGAGAGCATTTAAAAGAACATTTCTGTTACTATGGCTACCTGGAATGGTGAACCAAGTCACCCCACAGAATCATAATTTTCCCAAAAAATCATACAGAGGGAGTACTGGTTTAGGCTTAGTGATAGCCAAAGGGAAAACTTGTAAAGAGATTTCACATCCCACCACCATGACAACTTGTCAGATCACCATGCAGAACTGACCAGAGTCAAGGCAATACTAGTCAATTATGGACATAACCATACCTTGACCAGGACTTAGTTATGTATACCTCTTGTCTTCTTTTTAAAACTTAATCTGTTGGAGAATATTATTTTATGGTGTGTTCCTTTTGTTTATGCTATGGAACATTTGTTTAATGATGTAAAGATGTGTTGCTTTTTTGTTTATGCTGCATTTGTTTAATTAAGTGAAGCTGTGATTCTTTGCCTGTCTAAAACACCTTAGTCTTAATAAAGAGCAGAAGGTCCAATAGTGAGGCAGGATAGGCAGGCTGACAGGCAATCAGTACAAATAGAAGGAGGTAGGAGGACATCAGTGACCAGTCACGTAGCCAGCCAAGGAGTAACAGTGGAAGTAAGATATACAGAAGTAAGAAAAGGAAATATCCCAGAGGCAAAAATAGATGGGATAATTTAAACTAAGAAAAGCTGGCAAGAAACAAGCCAAACTAAGGCCGGAAATTCATAACTAAGAATAAGCCTCCCTGTATGATTTATTTGGGAGCTGAATGGTGAGCCCCTCAAAAAACTAAGAGTAAAACTTCACACAACATTAACCTTATGTCAGAATGCCAAATATGAATTCTGCAGGGATTTCACTGGATTTCTTCCACTCTTCCCAGTTTGGTCACATTGACTAAATCTCCTTTGCCTGTTCACCATTATTTAGGTTCTTTTGATAAACTTATTAAAGATAGGTGGTTGAACCAGATTTGTTAGGAATTCCAGGGGCACAGGCTCTCATCCTAATTATGGCAACAATATTAGAAGATGGAATCTTTGGGAGGTGATTAGATTAGATAAACACATTCAAGTGAAAACTCATGGTTTGAATCCTAAATGATTTATATGATAAGTAAAAGATATCAGAGAATACACAGTCAATTATTTGTTCCATGTTCCTTATTTGTTTCCGTATCACCTTAGGACTCTGCTAAACAAAATGCAACCACAGGATGTACCCCTAAGAGTTGCACCTTTAGAACAATGTTACAAAAAGGGTGGAAGAAGAAGGAACTGGGATTGGTATGTAAATAATATTGTTTTAAAAATAAAAAAAACATTTCTTTATACTGTTACTTGCTTAACTATAACTATACTGCATTATAGTAACACAAATGAACTAATACACTAAGACCTATCTTCATGGATATCATTAAAGCAGCTGCCTGTCCATTTGTTTTATTTCCACAATCTCAATAAAGTTGTAAAGTTAATTCTGCAAATTCTAAATTTACTGCTACTGCAATGGGAGAAAATACATTTCATAAAAATGTAGCTAATTCAGATGATAAAATGATATGAATACATTAAATACTTATTAATTTATAAGTACTGAAAGATAATCCAGTACAGAAAAAAATGTAAAAACTTTAAAAGAAAAAAATATGTACAGGTAATTTCTAGATGTAGATACACTGGAAGTGCTTTACCGTTTTTTCAAATAAGCACTCATTACATCAGATGTCTACTCATAATTTTTGATGATTTTATCACCCTGTGTAAATATTTTGGGGCAGGTCAATTTAAATTCCAAAAAAGAAAGATAAAAAAAAATAGGGTATTCTTGTTTGTCACTGAGACTTGGAAATAATCTGACTCTAAGCTTGCTTTTCTTGGCTGGCTTTGTTTTTCTAACAGAAAGCTGCCACTGTATTTTTTTTTTTTTTGGTTTTTTATTATTGACTTCATATGACCTTATAACCTAGACCTGAATCTATACTCAAATTCTAATAGATTTTCTCTTTCAGAACTAATATTAAGCTGTGTCAAACAGAAATCACTATACTCAAAGAAAATAATTCAGAATGTGTGTCAGAATTTAGACACTCCTATATGTACCCACAAACTCAGAAAACATGATGAGTGCTTCACTGTTTCTGGGTCACACAAAAATGCTTACAGGAAAGGATTTGGCTTTTAATTAGTCTGAAAACAAGATGTTAATAATAGTTATATTTGTAACAGAGACTGGTTGCATTCCTAACTTCCAATTCTTTCCCATATTGTACACTGAGGGAGAGCATACCACATGGAGTGTAACCACTACTGATATATTGGACTTTGGATCATCTCTGGGGCATGGCTCATTGCTGTTGCCTTGTATTCAATTTCAATATTAGTGTGTTTTATAACAATGCACTAAGATCCCAACTTACTTTATTTACTGGTCTAATAATTAATACAGAAATTTGATTGCTAAATGCAGCTAACCCCAGAAAAGAACTGATTTTTTTATAGGCTGATCATCAGGTTATACTATGAATGATGAATTATCACATATGGCCACTTTTAAAGTTTTTGTTTTTTAAAGATTTGTGACTTGTACTTCTGGTTGTCTACAAATATTGTACAAAATGCTTTTGTTACATTTGCATACAACTAAATCAAGAGAAAATATCTTGATAAAGTATCATATAACTGAAAATATAGCAGATATTGATGATGGCATACACTAATTTTATAACAATATATTATAAGCCTTACAAATCTAGGCATAGGATTCTAAATAAGAATTAATGATACTTGCTTTTTATAATTGTTTCTGTTAGTTTCTCCTATTTTCTGAAGGAAAACTTAATTGGCTGGTGATTTGAGGTGCTATAAGTTCATTGAATTTATTTGGCGGATAAGCCTAAAATCACAGCAGGTAGCACTGAATATGAAATGGTAGGGGGTAGTTTTAGTTCTAACACTTCAACACACATTCATGGAAAGTAAAGCATTTCAAGGTATCAACTGGTATGTTGATCAAAGAAAAATACCTGGGTCCATCAGCTTTTAGGCAGCTGTTCTGAAAACAGACAGAACTATACTAAAAATTAAACTAAGGAAAGTAAACTCTATGGTGAGAAGCCACAGTGAGAATCCAGTTAACATACATTGTCTGACTAATATATGTTTTACCTAGGATGTGTTTTCAAGGACAACAAATGTGCCTTCTGGGACTATATTTATGGCTTGCGAACTCTATTACAATAAAATCTGAGCATGCAAGGCTTTCAGGTCAGCTCAAACTTAACTGTTAGTTACCCTGTGACTGAATTAATGGCCTGAAGTTTTTTGTAAAAGATAGACTTTTCTGGTAAGGGGCTTTTGTTCTAACTAGATGAGGGAAGATTAAAAAGTATAAACTAGGATCATTTATTCAGTTTCTATCTTGCCATATAGGGGTTTTATTAGTAACAATTTTCATGAAAAGACATCCTGGATAAGGTCTAACAGAACAAACTGCACACAGATTTATTAAAATCATTCCTTAAGCTTCTGTTTTGAAAGGTTTCCTTTACCATTGACTGGTGTCTGAATTGGGTTTGGAAATAACTTAATAGTGTTTCAAGAATGAATTAGCGACATGTTGTGCCTAAATTTTTTTTAAAAAGTGGCATTTGTTAAATATATATTTCTTAATAACAAGTACTATATTTAATATTCATACATATAATTTTGGATCCAGTCTACTCATTTTCTCCCTTCCAATCCATCTTCTGCACTCTCCAGCTTTCCCTCCCAACTTCAGCTGTCTTTTAAATTTAATACCCTCTGAGTCCACTTAGTACTGCCTATATGTGTATGTCTGTGGGATCATCTACTGGAGCATGGGTAGTCTTTCATAATATGTAGCCCTAGCCACTCTGAGTTTATATGTACAACTATGCTCTCATGATAGGCATATATTGTTTTGTTACAGATAGTTACTCCTTCTGGCTTTTATTTTTTTCCATCCCTTCTTCTGTAATGATCCCTGAATGTTGAGAAAAGGCAGTGTAACACAAAATTTCATTTAATGTTGAGCACTCGAATCTCTTATTCTCTGCACACTAATTGGTTGTGGGTCTTTGTACTAATTGTCACGTATTGAAAAAAGAAGTTCTTCTGAGGACGGTTATGAGATTCACTAATCAATGGATATAAAGATAAGAACATAGAAGACAGTTTAATACTATATTAATTTAGCTTAATAATAGCATTAGGGCCTATGACCTAGCCAGTCACTGACTTTTGCCCTAGTTAGTGGTGCAGGCAAATCCTAAAAGCAACTTATACAGAAAGTATACAAAGAAAAGAGGATAAAAATCTACAAAAATTTCTAAGGGAACACATGCAAAATAGCTGAATGAAATAAGGAAGTAATACAGAATAGGAAAATGGTGTTCAATAAAGAATTACTGAAGAATACCAAAGTAAAATGGAAACGGAAACCTCACAAAAAGAATGGATCGGGGAGGACAGACTAACAGGGCATAAAAGCAAGTAAGAGGACTTAGAATACTCAATCAAACAAATGTCTGTGAGCAGAATTTATGCAATCTTGGGGACATTATGAAAAGACAAAAATCAATGAATTTTGAGGAGGGTATTTAAATACAAATAAGAATAAAATGGGAAAATAAACAACAGACAGTTGGGGCAGTTTTGGATTTAAAATATGGACCAAAAGGAAACTGGTTTGAAGATAAATATATGACCTGACAGCATAAAGAGTCTCATTTCTCAGGAGGGGAACACTACTAACCAGCCAAGTCCATGGTTTTGGGGAGGCAAAAATATAAAAGAGTAAATATGGAAATGATATAGTACAAAGCTATATCTGGCACACTGCTTGGTTCCAATGTGACAGTTCCCAACAACTTTTCACCTCAATTAGTACTATACAGTCCTAATTTACCCCTCCCAACTTAGCAGTACTCTGCTGACAAAACTTTATCATATAGTACCATGACAGATACTCTGAATATGGCTCACAAAGGGTCTTTTTGGGATGCTGAAATGCCCACACAGCAAAATTTTTTTAAATGATGTGTGGTATTGTTACAATAATAAGCAGGAAGCTCAATGGCAAAATTACAATCTATACATGAAATTATGGATCAGTTTAAACTGATTTTTACAATAGTGTCAAGAACACTCCATGCAGAAAAGAATAATTTTATTAACAAATGATAACAGGTGCAGCCACTTGAAAAAAAAGGTTCTCTTACATTACACTATGCCAAAAAATATCCCCAAATAGACTAATTATTTAAATGTAAGATACAAACCTATGAAGCTCATAGAAAAAAAAAAAACAGGTGGAAAACTTTACAACCTTGAAATTGGAAAAGTATTATTATATACGAGGTCTAAAATATAAGGAACAAAAGGAAAACTTATAGATAATATGAAAATAGGTATCTATAACAATATTTTGTCAAATTAAGATTAGATTTTGATGGCAAGAAAATAAAATAGTCCACATAGAAGAAAAAAGTATTATGAAGTAATATACCTAATGTGTGTGAGTATATATATCTATATCTATCTATGTAGATAGATATAGATATAGATATATTTAATTTTTAAAAATAATTTTTTTTGGGAGGGCCAACTCATAATTCTGCTTCTGGGCCAGGAAAGTTGCAGGGTTCCTCAGCCCACCAGCTCTCTTATCTTCACCACCAAGGTGAGCTCTCCAGCATTTCCCTGGCTAGTTCATCCTTTGTAGCAATGAACAAGGGGTGGTGTCAGTTCTCCTGATTTCATGTCCTCAGGCTTGGCTTTCCCACACCCATTCCTTCAGGGACAGCTCTACTGTGTTGCCCAGGTGAGGTGTGTTTGTCACTCTCTCAAAGGCTGTAGCTGGTGAGAGGCACAGACAGCTCATCCACTTTTAAAACCCCAGGGTAGGCAATCCCACCTGCCACAGGCGGTGAGAAGTGTAGAGGGCATCTCTCCCTTGCACGCTACCATATGACAGATTAAGGGCAGGGCCAGAGCTTCCACATGCTCATGTTCTCATGGATGGTTCACCCCTGTCAGTAGGAGCTCTTCCATGCTGTCCAGGTAAGGTGTACGGCCCACTTTCCCATGTGATGAAGCTGGTAAGAGAGAGGGTCAGCACCCTAAACCACCACAAGTGGTAGGGCCAAGAAAGGAAGGGTATTTTTTACTTGCCCTCACCACCACATTTTGGCAGATGATGGGGCTGTGACCAGCTATTCCACCCTCACACCCTTAGGACCAGCTCACCTGTGCCTCTGCCAATAGGGTCAGGTCTACTGTGCTGCCCAAGTGAGGAGCAGGGCCTACTTTTCTGAGTGCTTCAACTCAGAAGGGGGAGAGTCAGCTCCCTTATCTGTAGCATGTGGAGAGGGGTGAGGGGTAAGAATGGGCAACTCTCTCCCACCCACCACTCCATCTATGATATTCTGGAACATGTGAAGGGGCTAGTCCTGCAGACCCAAAACTGCAGAATCTGCATGACACGGTGCAACAGGATATCAAAGAGGAGTCCTAGAGAGACCTTGAACCAGACTAATGACTTTGCAAAGAACACTTGTAAGTAAAGTTATAAGGATAAAAGGGTTTACTGTGTGAATCACTGTGTCACAGTACAATTTCCATGACGAGATTTTTTTTTCCTTTTTTCTCTTAAATTTTATTTTATTTTATGGGGAAGTTGCAAGGGCAGATGGCAGATATAAAGGGACAGGGAAACAAATGTATCATGTTAAAGACACAAAGAATAAATTAAAAAGAAAGTTAAAATAAATAAAAACATTTTGCTATTATATTTACATATTTTTCTCCTTCCCGTGTATTCCTCTTTGCTCTCTTTCAAATTGGTGTTCTCTTTATTTTTTAACTATTTTTTAACACAAACTGTTCAGTCTGTATAATGTTATCTCTATGTATACATTAACTTTCAAAACAGTATATAACTTTGGGACAATTCATTAAGCAACAAATAATGGGGTTTGATGCGACTTCACTTCTAGGTATATTACTGGCAAGAAATGAAACATATTCCATTACAGAATCTTTTAGAACAGAGAGTAGCCTTATATGTGTGATGGAATGAATCCAAATGCCCATCAATGTATAGGTCTACAAATAAAAAGGGATAATGCCTAATATGGATTGTTGTTCAATCATAAAAGTTAAGATACACACTATAATAGAGTAATCTTGGATTAGTCATACTAATTAAATGAATGAAGTCATAAGGTAGAATTCATCATATGATTCAATTCATATAAAATAAGTGAAATAGGAAATTTGACAGAAAGTTGATTAGTTGTTTCATAGGGAAAGAAAGGGTAGGGGAAGATCCATAGGTAATAGGTACAGAGTTGTCACTGTACTAGTAAAATACTCTAATAGAGTCGGTAGTTGCATGTATCTGTGAATATATTAAAAAACACTGAGCTTCATACTTTATTGGGAGAATTATATCCTAAACTATTAAAAACATTATAGATAAGCATTTGGAGTTTAACCAGCATTGCAGGAAAACACCACATACTGCAAAAAAAGTTCCTGGGTTGATTTTATATATATATATATATACAAATATATCATATATTTTATTAGACTTTATTTCATGTCTTTTTGGTTGTGCTGTTTTTTCTTTGTAGTAAATCACATAATTTAGTATTATTATGTATTAAGTACTAAATTAAGTATTATTGTGTATTATATTACTTTACAACCACTCTATCTCTTCAGATTCTGAATTTATTTTTTAAAATATTAACAAATAGCATGACTAAATTCTCAGACAATTTCTACTGCATATACTCACCTCTGTTATCTTTTTGCTGTACAGACTTTTGATCTTCAGTTTTCTTTTCCTCACCAAGCTTAGTAGGCAGGGTAAGAGGCCTCCAAAAACCTAGAGTCAGATTAAACAGACTCAGTTATTTCCAATTACTAATAAAATAATATTATGCAAAATGATGTTTACTACACAATATTTGGGATATTATGTTAAGGTGTATTACTTTTGTTTATGCTGCATTTGTTTAACTCTGTAAAGCTGTAACACTTTGCCTGTCTAGAACACCTGATGGTCTAATAAAGATCTAAATGGCCAATAGTAAGGCAGGAAAAAGGATAGGCATGGTTTGCAGGCAGACAGAATATATAGTAGGAGAAATCTGGGGAAAAGAGTTGCTGAGAGGTAGCCCAAGAAGGAGGTGGACATCAGGGGACAGCCATCCAGCTACATAGTAATCCACAGAGTAAGTAAAAAAAATGCTTATAAAAACAATGTCTATTATGTCCTAAGAACACAATGTTAAATTTAGCTACCATCATCCTGGAATAAATAAAAGGATTTTTTTCCTACTTATTTGGAAAAAAGATTTAAGTATAAAAGACTAAGTACATCAGCTTTTAAATTACCTTTCCTCTCTTATAAAGTTGTCCCTGAAGTTCCTTAATTTTCAAGGAATAGTTTGCATTTATCTGTTACTCATGTTTATTTTATAATAATATAGAAGAGATAAAAATTACCTAAAGCAAGATGATATTCTTTTTTTTGAAAGTGAAATAAAAATCTGGTATTATGATGTTTAGTCTCTGAATTTTTTATTAGTTTTTTAAAGTGGTTTAAGACCAAAATATATCAAAGTTACTGACATTTGAGAAAATGTTATGATGCCATTAATAAAACTTATAAGGTATTTTTTAAAGGCCACAAATATTTTAGCATACCTGGAGGACGATTATCCTTTCTGCGAGCACCAAGTCGGTGTGCTTCATTTTCTGAATCATGATGGTCAGACTTCATGAGATGTTCTTCTCTTTCCTTATCCATTTGAAACCCCTCATTGTCAAATCCTTTCTCTTCCTTTATGGGGTGTCCTTTATTTTCAGGTTCATTTTTATCTCTTTCATTTTCAGCTTTTTCCTGATGTTTTTCAGAACTGGAGTCTTCTTGATCTTTTTCAGTGATACTCTGAAATGTTTGAAGGTCACCCTGACATTTTCCAAAGCTATCTTGAGGTACTATAGACCGAAAATGATACTTTCCAGAGCTATCCCAGTGTCCACTATGACCAGAATCTAACTGTTCTATTTTAGCATCTATCCACTGCTGTAGAGACTCAGACTTGTGAGTCACCTTGAGTCTTTCCAAATTACAGGTACTTTTGCATGATTCAGCTTTCTTTATGTGCTTCACAGAATCAGAGGACATCGCAGGGCTTTCAGAGTCTGAGGTCACTGCTCTTTCAGACCAAGAATCCTTTGTGGGCTTGTTATTAGCAGTGCTCATATGAAATGTTTCTGTTTCCATGAAACGTTTCATAGGTGCTGAGGCTAGCACACATCTTTCTAAATCTGAGTCCATCTCACTTGATTCAGAGTCAGAGTCCATTAGATATCTCTTAGATCTTTGCTTTTCCACCTGTATCATATGTAACTTAGACGTTGATGCTCTATCTTTTTCTGTACCAGAGTCTACTGCATAACTCTCAGAATCAGGTATCATCCAGAAAATTTCAGTGTCCATCATTGTTTTTTCAGATTCCATTAGACGTTTTATGGAATCTGAAGCCATTTGACGTTTTTCTTCTTTCTTTCTTTCATTATTAGAGGCTGAGTCTCTTTCATAGTCAGAATCTTCCAGGGATTTCTCTGAGCCTGAGAGCACCCAGTCTTTCAGAGATTCAGATTCCACCTGTTCAATTCTCACCAGCAGCTGCTCTGTCCTGTTCAAGTCTTCAACTGAGACTGAACCCATTTGATAACTTTCTGCTTTTAATGGTTGTTTTCTAGAGTCTGCATCCCTAGGAGACTTTTCTGAGTCAGAATCTGCTCCCCATATTACTGATCCAGAGCCCTTAGATTGTTCTTCTAACTCAAAATCTGAGACAACACCTCGGTCAGAGTCAGAATCAATTGCACATCTTTCAGAACCAGAGTCCATAAGAGGAGTATCACTTTCAATAATTGTTAGGTCTTCGAAAGTTTTATAGTAAAAAGAACTCCCCAAAGTTTCAGATGCATTTGTATCAGGACTTTCCATTTTAGATTTGTTTTCTTCATCATGTTCCAATGTAACTGCTCCATCACTTCAAGAAAAACAAACATGAATGCATGATTAAATATTTACAAGTTGGTACTAAGGCATTATCTCTGTTGAAATTATTCTGTAAGAAAATACTATGGAGCATATAGTTCTGTCTGTTGATTGTGTAAAGCTAGAGGCAACATTAAGCTTTTTGTGAAAAAATAAGAATATTAGTGTGTTTATTTTATACTCTTCCCTGATATAAGGTATTTGCATCTGCCTTCACATTAACTATTTTCTGATGGACCTAAAAGTATTTCTCTGAGTAGGATAATGCCTCGTTAACACATGATTTTCTTGTCAGTATCTAGTCAATATATCAATTTTTAGGTATCAAGTATCACTTTTAAAGTGTACTGTAGCTGGGCGATGGTGGCGCACGCCTTTAATCCCAGCACTCGGGAGGCAGAGGCAGGCAGATCTCTGTGAGTTCGAGACCAGCCTGGTCTACAGAGCTAGTTCCAGGACAGGCTCCAAAGCCACAGAGAAACCCTGTCTCGAACCCCCCCCCCGAAAATAAAACCAAAAAAGTGTACTGTAAATTAAAAATAGAATTTTTTGCATTCAAGTCTAGGTGAAAATTGTATATAGATAGATCTGATTATTAGTGAGAGTTACCTTGGAGTGTCAACTCTTTGTGAAGATGAACAACTCTCAGATATTCTTTGATTCGGAAGGGATGTATATTGTATGGCAGGTTCATATGGTAAGACAGTTGTAGTTATTGGCTGAAAAACAAATAAATCATGAAGTTATAGCTTTTTAGTTAAACACAAAACACAACACAATAAAGCATTTACATTGGAGAGGGTGTCAACTTGACTAGTTACAAACTAGAGCTTGATAGGCTTTGTATAACCTTCCTGAGTAAAACCTCATATTTAAATATGGACATGATAGACACATTATGGGATGTTTGTTCATTATCTATATTCCTACAAACTAATCCCCATGCCTAAATAACAGAAGAGTCCCATGCAACCCAGTCTTTGGATTGCATGTGACTACCATTTGATTAAAATTCTTTGTTAGAAATTTGGAGTTAGTATTCAGAAAAATTTTCCCTGCTTGTTATATGAAAATTAGGGTAAACAATATTAGTTTCTGTGCAAAATCTAATCCTGTCATGTGCTTAGAAGAGTATAACAAACAAACTTTCTTAAAGACTAGACAGCCATGTCTAGAGGAAACAGATATAAGTGATTATATGATTCTAGAAAAAGATAGAAATATTTTCTACCAAATTCTTGCCATTTTTTTCAGTTAGCAATTCAAGTTTCTCTTTATAGTAACACTATTTCCTGTCTTTGAATATTTTTAGGTGATAATAGATTACTGAGTTAAGTCCCTCACCATTTGTCCATTTTTTTTTCATTCCTAAAGTACTTAGTTTTGTTCTTTTCAAACACAGTGACTTTTTAAAGAGAGTAGAATTACAGCCAGCATTTTATTGAAAAATCTAAAACTAGAAAAGTATAACAAATGTGAATTTAGACACATGAACATTACTAACACAGAAGGAAAGTTAAAGGATGACCAAAATTAATTTCATTAATGTGAGGACACTTCTTTTTTAAATGTAACTTTAACAAGACATAATAATATACATATACTATAATGGGTTATTTAGATATGACATAAGAAAATTTTCATATTATGTCATATTTCAGAATTGATGGTAATACATGAAATGTTAGAAATTTATTTTCTCAGAAGATAACTGGAAGGCTTAAACATGATACTTAGAAGAATTTTTTGAAATATCATATATAATTATAAAATATACTTGATTAAAAAATTAAAGATAACATTGATTTACAAGGTAAATAAAAAAGAAAAATATTAAAATTTCTACATTATAGACGTGGATACAAAACGGCATTTATTTCCTAAACAGCTACCTAAAAGCACAAAAACTCAGAATTTCTCTCACTCCTATTCTCAAGCTATATATAGTAAATGTTATTAAACTCTGATTTTTCAGTGGCTAGTTTTATTGATTTATGGGTTCCTTTCATGTTTTGAAATACTGTCTTTGAACAAAGTCACAGATTTTAAATGTCACTTTTCTTTAAGTATTTTGACTATATTTACTACATCAACCTCTCCTGTACCATTTTCAATTAATTTTCTTACNAGGGAAATGTATACACACATGGTGTGTGTCTTTTTTTCATGGAGAAAACATGAAAACATATTTGTGTGAGTCTGCATTATTTCACTTAATATGATTATCTCCATTTCCATCAATTTTACTACAAATGACATAGTTTCATTCTTTCTGTGGATGAATGAAACTCCATTATGCATCTATACATTTACTTTATCCACTTGATGATGAACACCTAGGTTGACCCTATAATTTGGATATTAGGAATAGTGCCACAATAAGCATGGTTATTAAAGTATTTTGTAATATGATTACTTATTTTCCTCTAGATATACTTTCATCATGAATGATGTGTCTGGAACACATGCTGCCTCTAAGATTAGGGTTTTGCTTGAAACATTGAAAGTGCTAGAATAAAATAGAGCTACTTTGACTCATAGGCAGGCAAGGGTAAGAACTTTATGAAAATTTATCTAATATTTCAGTAAATAATATCAAGAAGTGACAAATATTATTTCATGAAATTAAAACACATCTTCACAGCAAAAGAAATGACAGAATAAAGAGACAGCCTTTAGATGATAGAAAACGTGATAGAAGAAAATCTTTGCCAGTTACACAGTTTACGGGGATTAATATCTACAATATATATTAAGAACTGAAAAATATAACACAGAAGCCAAGCAAATACTCTAATAAACAAATGACCAAATTAAATAAGTAAATGCTTCTCAAAATAAGAAGTACAGGGGGTTGGTGTAATGGTTAAGGGGTAAAGTTCTCTGCCATCAAGACTGATGAACTAAGTTTGATCATCACTACAAAGATATAATATATATTTGGAATGGTAAATAATCTAACTGCATGCCTTTTATCATTACTTAATGTACCTATATATTGATTACTACATTTCACCCCTTAAGTAAGTATAAATATTGGTCAGTTAATACTAAAATAATACTAGAGAAATTATAGGGACAATTACTAAATAAATAAAAGCCTAAAAATTATAAATTCAAGGAAACACCAGTTGTAAATTCTAGAGTTGAAAAAAATGAAATGATAAAAATAAACTACTAACTGGATATATGGAAAAAATATATTTGTAGCTGTAATGAAAACTAGTTGAAATGGTAGGGACAAGATAAAAAACCTTGAGCTTAAATGAATGGAGCTTCACCATTCCATATAAGAGAAAAGTCACCAGAACAACAAAACCTTATGAAATAATATCAAACACCAAGTCAAGGTAATATAAGAAGGAGAAGAAACAACAAGAAAAATCAGAGAAAACACTTGTGTCAAATGAGATTTAGTGAACAATCCTGAAGATACTAGAAGTAAAGGGATGTGGATACAGGGCCCTCCTAGTTCCTTCCTGTTGCACTCTTTCACATTTTCTTCTATCCTATATCCATTCCTTTGTGATCCCCACTCCCTGCCTCAATCCACAGAACCACTCTCTACAAGGGATCCAAGTGGCCACATTGGGCTAAGGCACATGTAAGCTACATTTAGTGTCCTTCCTGTCATATTCTCGTCTCTCCAGATTAATTCCTAGTCCTGCTATCGCCTGCTCAAGGAACCCCTCTTCCCAACCCACCACAATTCCTTATGGATCCCACATCTTGATGAAGAATCAGAGTCTTCCTAGGTCTTTCCCACCACCCCATTCACCCCTTTCTTCTAGACTATCTCCATTTGTTTGTGACACTCTTAACTCACAGAAACACTCTGCACCAGAAATCCCATAGTCAATAAATGTGTCTAGGACCCAAAGTGGGAAATAGCCACCAAAGCATGGAATACTCAATCACAGAAGTTGAGATCAGATACCTACTACAAGAAATACATCAAACACCATAAATCCAGATGTTTCAGTCTGCAAACACAAACATACAAAACTAAACAAAATTCCTCAACCAGAAGCCAGCAGCTCTATTTTGAAAGGCCCTGACAAAAGCATTTTACTTGAAGCACAAGACATGTATTTTAAAATAGCAATTATGATTATGTTGAATTAACTTAAAGAAGTATGAATGAATGCCTTATTGAAGACTGTGAAAATACAAACTGTTGAATGAAATAATGAAAACAATTCAAGGCATAAAAGAATAATTAAACAAGGAAATAGCAGAATCTCAAACAATTTAAAATAAGTTGGAAGTTAAAAACTCAGGATGGTAAACAAATCCTTAAAGGTAAGCATCACCAACAGAATACATGACACAGAAAAGATAATAATAAGACAGAAACAAATACCTCAATATTAAATCTGATAAAAACCCAGGAACAAAGCATTCAGGAAATCAGGGACACAATGAAAAAAAAAAACAAACCTATAAATAGTGGGTAAAAAGGAAGAAAAAGAAAGCCAAGTCAAAGACTCACAAATATTTGTTAACAAAGCCATTCATTTCTCCAACTTAAGAGATGCCTATTAAGGTACAAGAATCAACAGCAAATAAACTGGAACAGAAATACCATACATTTCTCCAACTTAAGAGATGCCTATTAAGGTACAAGAATCATGCAGAACAGCAAATAAACAGGGACAGAAAAGAAACTCCCCACAACACAAAGTAATCAAAACACTAATTGGACAGAACAAAGAAAGCATGTTAAAAGCTGCAAGGGGCAAAGAACAAGTCATATATAAAGGTAGGCCCACTAGAATAACCCCTGGATTTTTAATGGAGTTTCTGAGAGTTAAAAAGATGTGGACAGATGATCTTCAATTTCTGAGGGACCACAGAAAACAACCCAGACTACTATACGAAGTTAAAGTATAAATCATAACCAGTGGAGAAAAAAAATTCTATGATAAAAATAAATTTAAGCAATTTTTCTTCATGAATTCACCGCTACAGCTCTACAGAACATAACAGAAGAAAACCTTAGACTGAAAAGAAATTTAACTACACCTAAGAGGACACAAGAAATAAATAATTTGAGAACAGTGGATTAAATAATGGAGGGAGTCCACAACAAAACAACAATATAAGAGACACAATATATATTAATCAATAAAATCTTTCAATATAATTTCCTGCATGTGGACCTTGGGAGAGAGTTGAAGAGGGGAGGGGAGAGACAGGGAGAGGAGAAGAGAAAAATGTAGAGCTCAATAACAACCAATAAAAAACAATTTTCATCCAAAAAATCCCTATTAAAAAACACAGACTAACAGATGGTAATAGCTAAAAGGATCCATCTATCTGCTGCATCCAAGAAATATACCCCATCATCAAAAATCAGTATCATTATAGGATAAAAGAATGGAAGAATATATTCAAAGCTGATGGACACAATAAAGAAGCAGGTCTAACCATTTTAATAATTTAAAAGATAGACCACATGCCAAAAATAATAAGAGATAAAGAAGAACACTATATACTTCTAAAATGAAAAATGTATCAAGAGAACATCACAATTCTAAACATTTATGTGCCAAATGCAAGGGCACTAAACTTCATAAAAGAAATTACTTCAGCTAAATTCACATAATGACTTTAACACAGTATTAGTGGATGACTTTAATACCCTGGTACTGCAAATGGAAAGGTCACCAAACAAAAAATTAAACAGAGAAACACTGGAGTTAAATAACATCATGAATCATATTGGACCTATCAGACAGATATCTACAGAACATTTCATACTAACACAAAAGAATAAATTTTCTTCCAGCATTTCATGGACCATTCTCCAATTTAACCACATAATAGGACACAAACCAAGTGTCAAAATATATTATAAAACTGAAATTACAACCTTCATTTCTGACTACCATGGCTTAAATTTGGATATAACTAACAATAGAAACAGCAGAAAATATACAAAATTATTGAAGATCCATTTGTAATAAAATCCCTAGAAAGATTATGAATTCAAGGAACATATCTTAACATGGGAGCACCAAGTTCATAGCCAACCATCTCATTGGAGGAAAAACTCAAAACACTTCCACTAAAATCAGAAATAAGATAAGGATATACTTTTTCTCAATACAAACTTGATATAGTACGTAGCTAGAACAATGGAAAACTGAAGGAGATCAAATCAGAAAGAACAGAGTGTGTCTTTACTTGAAGAGAATATAATTTATATACAGAAAAGACCCTAAGACCCCCACCAGAAATATTTTACAACTGATAAATACTTTCAGCACAGTAGCAGGACACAAGGTTAACACATAAAAATTAATGGCTTTCCTATATACAAATGAAAGACATACTGAAAAAGAAACAAGGAAACAATACCTTTCACAATAACCTCGAAAATATATGTTGGCATAAATCTCAGCATGCAAATGACAGGCTTGTATAATAAAACTTTTAGGTCATGGAAGATTGAAATATTTCCCTTGCTCATAGACCAGTAGGATTAATTTTGTGAAAATAGTCATCCACCAAAAAGCAACCTACAGATTCAGTACAATCGGAATTAAAATACCAACACAATTCTTAATAGAAATAGAAAAAAAAAAACTTCAACTTCTTATGAAAACAAAAGAAAAAATCCCAGGAGAGCTAAAATAATCCTGAATAATAAATGAACAGATGGAGGCATCATCATTTCAGATTTCAATCTGTGTTATATTACACAAGGATAGTTAAAAAAAAATCAGCATGGCATTGGCATTAAAAAGAAAGACATTAATCAACAGAACCAAACTGAAAAACTAGACATAATGACACAAAACTTTGTAATTTCTGGCATAGCTAAAAATATACTGGAGAGCTGTACCAGAAGATCCATCAGAAGTTGTGAGTGTGCCCAACCGGCCGGCCACCAGCTGCCCTGAGAAGGGAGCACAGGCACCCTCCAATCCCCTAAACTTTCTGTCCATTCAGCGGGGGCTTCTCCCAGGCTACTGCCTTTCCCTTCTTATCCCATCCCAGCTTGCCCCCAAGCACCCCTTTCCATCTTCTGGTTCACAGGATCCCCAACTCAGCCTGCTTTGGGGCTGAGGGTCTGGGGACAAAGTGGTGAATGCAACTGCTGCAGGAGTTTCTTTGTTCCACTGAGTCTATACCCAGTAAGCCCACCCTTTTGTCTGCAAGGCCCCTAGCCAGCAAGTGGCTCTGATCCTGGACCAGAAGTTCAATCCGGAGGGGTAAGTGAATACCTGACCAACCGGCCAGACACCCTGGGAAAGAAGCACAGGCAACCCCCAATCCCTTAAACTTTTTGGCGATGAAGAGGGGCCTCTCCCTGGCTACTGCCTTTCTCTACTCATTCCATCCCAGCCCTCCCCCCCCCACGCCAGCACTTCTTTCCATCTGTGGGGTCCTTAGATCCACAACCATAGCCTACTTCAGGGTGGAGAGGATCTGAGAGACAACTCCAGTGCGAAAAGGGCCGAAGAGAGGGAAGACCAAGAAAAAAAAAAACCCAAGTAAACAGATAGATACAGCAATGATAGGACCAAGCCAACAAGACTCTCCTAACAGCATTTGAAAAAAGAGATGGGCAGACCTCAATGCAAGAATTCCTCCAACAATCTGAAAAGCAACATGATAACACCAGAATCTAGCAATATACAACAGGAAGACTTGAAAAACCTAACCCAAAAGAAGTCGAAGAAATAGACTTTAAACGTAACATTATGAAACTATTTTAGAACATTAAACAGAATGTGAAAAACTCCTTTAAAGAAATGGATCAGAAGAGTAACAAAAAGAAGAAATGAATAATTCACTCAAACATACACAGGAACACCAAGAAAAAGTAATCAAACAGGTAAGGGAAACATTTCAAGACTTGAAAACTGAAATGGAGGCAATGAAGAAAACACAAACCGAGAGATGGCAGGATATGGAAAATCTGAGTAAACGAACAGAAACTACAGAGACAAGTATAACCAGCAGACTATAAGAGATAGAGAAAAGGATCTCAGATGCTGAAGATATTATAAAGGAAATAAATTCACTGATCAAGGAAAACAGAAAGTCCAACAAATTCATAACACAAAACATCCAGGAAATCTGGGACACCATGAAAAGACCAAAATTAAGAATAATAGGGGTAGAAGAAGGAGATGAATTACAGCTCAAAGGTCCAGAAAATATATTCAACAAAATTATAGAAGAAAACTTTCTCAACCTAAAGAAGAATATTCCTATGACGATACAAGAAGCATACAGAACCCTGAATAGACAGGATCCAAAAAGAAAAATAACCCACCCCCTCACCATATAATAATCAAAACACAAAACATACTGAATAAAGAGAATATTAAAAACTGCAAAGGAAAAAGGTCAAGTAACATATAAAGGTAAACCTATCAGAATTGCACCTGACTTCTCTATGGAAACCATGAAAGCCAGAAAATCTTGGATAGATGTGCTGCAAAAACTAAGAGACCATGGACGCAAATCAAACCCAGTACATGAAAGAAATAATAAAAATCAGAGCAAGGGTCAACAAAACAGAAACAAAATTAAACAATGTAAATAATCAACAAATCTAAGTGTTAGTTGTTTAAGAAGAAAAACAATATTGACAGACTGTTAAATCAATTACTGAAATAAAAAATAATACCCAAATTAACAAAATCAGAAATGAACAGGAATACATTGTAATAGACATCAAAGAAATTCAGATATTATAAGGAAATATTTTTAAAACCTGTAATATATGACGCTGATAAATATAAAACATATGAATGGTTTTCAAAATTCACCCAAAGCACACAAATTAAATCAAGAAGTCAACAATCTAAACAGACATAAAATAAATACAGACATTAAAATACCTAAAAAAGTTTCCCAGCTTTAAAAAAAAGTTCAGGCAAAGATTTATTCAGAGTAGAATTCTTACAAATATTTAAAGATCTACAGCCATTACTTCTTAAATTATCCCAAAAAATGAAGGCTGGAGGAGGGGGGGTTAGGGGAAGAAAGGAGAGGTATGGAAAGAGGAGAAGATGATACCACCTGGAACAAACAAGGCAAGATAAGAAAATTAAAGGGGTACAGATAATGAAAGATGTCAAACCATCAGATGATATGAAATTATGCATTAGGGATTCCAAGATTCAACCAGAAAACTTTCAGAAATGATAAATTCAACAATGTGATAAGATAGAGAATCAACTTGTACAAATCAATTGGTTTACTATACACCACCAACAAACACATATAGAAGGAGACCAAAGACACACTCCTATTGTAGCCTCAAAGAAAATATAATATGTAGGAATAAACCTAACCAAGGAAGTAATGACTTCTAAAATGAAAACCTGAAACATTTGAAGAGACAGAGAAAGACACTAGAAAATGGAAAGACAATCCCATTCTTACTAATTGATAGAATTAATATTATGAAAATGACTATTCTACAGATTCAATGCAATCCCCGTCAAAATCCCCATTTCATTTTTCATAGACACAGAAGAAAAAAAATTGTCCTAAAATCCATTTGGAACCACAAAAGACACAGATTAGCCAAGAAAGTGGGGAGAAAAAGAGAACCAAACCAAAAAAACAAAACAATGCCAGAGGATTTACAATTCCAGATCTTGAGGTACGTTATAGAGCCATAGTAATAACAATTATTGGGTGAAAAAAACATGTAGACAATGTAGACAACAGAACAAAAGTAAAGACCCAAATCTGAGCATATGTAACTTTAGCCACTTAATATTTGACAAGGACATCAAAAACCTACATTGGAAAAAATAAAGCATCATCATCAAATTGTCCTGAGAAAACTAGATATTCTTATGATAATTAAAATTAGACCTATATCTATCACCTTGAACAAAAACTAACTTGGAATAGATCAAAGACCTAATCCTGAAATCTAAAACACTGAAATTTCTAGAAAAAATATTTAAGCAGTACATCACATGATGCTGGTTTAGTTGTATGAATAGGACCCCATTTGCCCAAGAATTAAGATAAACAATTGGCAAATGGAATTACATGAAACTAAAAATGTGCACAACAAAAGAAACAACATGGTGAAGAAGAGGCCCACAGAATCAGAAAGATTCTCTGCCAGATATATATCTAAGAGAGTTTTAACATTCAGATTATACACAGAACTTGAAAAACAAACAAAACAAAAGCAAAGAGTCAAAAAATAAACTGACCCATTGGTCTGGGACCTGAGTAAACAGTTGCCAGAACAATAAAAACAATAAAATTAGGCTAAGAAATATCTCAAAACATGTTCATCATATAGAACAATCATGGAAATGCAAATCAAAACAACTTTGAGATCTTTGCCAGTTAGAATGGCAAAGATCATCAGAACAATTGACAACAAATGCTAGAGGGTGATGTTAGGAAAGCTAACGCTCATTCATTGTATATGGGATTGCAAACTATTATAGCACTATGAAAATGAGTGCAGAGAATTCTCAGAAGGACAATCTATCATATCCAGATATACCACTTATTGACATATGTCTGAACTCTAGACATCATATGCCATAGGCACTTGCTCAGCTGTATTCATTACTACTCTATTCCCAAGAGTGAGGAAATGGAACAACTTAAATGTTTTAGTAAATGACAAATGCATAACGGAAAGGTTGTACATATAATTTGTAGATAAATGGATAGAACTAGAAAAGAACATATGGAGTGAGGTGACCTAGATGAAAAAAAATAAACATGACATGTTCTTTTATTAAAGGATACTAGCTTGAGATCTTCAGATATGAGTAAATAGCCTATAGTAACCACAAAAACCAAGAACGTAAAATGGTACACTGCCACATTAGAGGGGTTGGGGAGCAATAGAGAGGGAGAATAGTAGGGTATAAGTAATCCGACCAGGGAAAAGAAGGGACTTCTTAAAATGGGGAGAAGGAGGTAGGAAGGTAAAATAACAATATGGATTGTTGGAAAAGTCACAAGGGATCATAGTATCAACTATTTACTTAAAAAAACTATAACACATGTAATTCAAAATATAAAAGTACATATATGGTTTTAATGACCTTTTTCTTATCTTGACTTACAGTGCTTATTCTAAGAGCCAAAGACCAACTACCAAAACCCCAATACCAGACACCAGAAGCCTACTTCTGAGTTGTTACCTAGGACAATCTAAGAGACTTCCAAAACATACAGCCTACTTCAATTGCCCTTGTTTACCTCCCCTAACCCCCAGAGGTAAAAGGTAAGTCTCTATAGCTGAAGACATAATATTCTTAAGAAAAGGGCCCAGAGGCCCCTGAGCTGAAGTTGAACTAAATGATTACTTTCAAGGATAAGCTTTCATGGTACCAGTAGGATTCATGCAAGACCCCTAAGCAGGAAGGGACTCAATACTTCTCTTACCCAGATTATGAAGCCTATGAATCACATCAACATCTAGTATGACATGATTGGTGCAACAATGGCACTCATACTTTGGTAGTTAACAACTGTTGTGGAATATTACTTTAACTATGTAAAGGTGTGTTACATTTTTTTAAACTTCATTTGTCTAATTATGCAAAGATGCGTTGCAGTTTGACTGGTCTAATAAACTGAATGGCCAATAGCTTGGCAGAAGAGGGATAGCAAGACTGGTAGGCAGAGAGAATAAGTAAGAGGAATATGGGCTTGGAAGAAGAGTGATAAGAGAACGAGAGAAAAGAGAAAAAGATGGAGAAAAAGGGAGATGCCTGGAGTCAAAAACTTTGTAGCCACCAGACAGAGAGACACAGACGAAACGGGAAATATGATATACAGAATGAAAGAAAAGTAAAAAAGCCCCAAATCAAAATTTAGATAAAGAGAAACAGATGAAAACCAGAGGTAAAATAAGGCCAAGCCTTCAGAACTAATAAAAAGTCTCTGTGTCATAATTTGGGAACTGGTTGGTGGTCCAAAAGAAAGTCTGCAATTAAGACCTACTCAAAAATATGGATACCATGCCTGATACTGTATAATTAGCTAACTACTCAATGCTAGTGAAGTCATTATTGGAAGAGAATCTACAACTATTAATTTACTAAACTAGCATAATCTGTAATCACAGTAAATATTTGTCTTTATACCCAAAGTTAAGTATAGTCTTCACCCCTCATTAAGGAAACTTCTTTTGCAACAAATGGATACAACTATAGAAAAGCAAACCAAATCAAAATGCAAAGCTGTGAAACCCATATACAATAGATATATCTCCAAAACACTCCTACACCTAATGCTCAGGGGACATTGTAGAAGGGTTCATAGACCCAGAGATGAAAGACTTTGCTGGAGATTGTGTGTCTCCCACCAGCAACAAAAACTATACCTATGAAGTCTTACCAATATGACTATCCAAATGTGATCTGAACAAGGACAACACTGACAATCATGCGAAACTATACGGGTGGAAAGCCCAAAAGGGCTAAACCCTACACAAAGAACTACAGGCATCTGAAAAAGCGGAAGGCGAGGAGGCTCTCATCAGCTAAGGGCACACTAATTGGTTGTCAGTGCCAAACCATCAGCCCTGAGAATATACATATAAGTAACATTATATGGGCTCAATAGGTTATATTTAAGAATATACATACACACACCAAATATTTATATACCTATACTTGCAATAACAATCACTGAAAAATGAGTTAAAAGTTTGAAAAATAGTGGGTTTCATAGGAGAGTTTGTTTGGAGGGAGAAAAGAGAAGGGAGAATGTAATTATAATCTCAAAAATAAAAAAGAGGTAAAACAAATGAATATTAAGAAAACAAGAAACTCAATGACAATGAGGTATAGAACTAAACAGATTTAAAGATTCTTAAAATAAGTACAAATGGTTGAGTAACACTTAAAGATAGTTACCATCATTTGCTATCAGAGAAATGACCTTACATTTAGAACTGTGGTGATATGTTGTTTGTGTTTTAAACAAATAAAGCTTGTCTGAAGATCAGAGTGCAGAGCAAAACCACTAGAGGTCAGACAGTATTAGCCCACACCTTTAATCCTAGGATTCAATTCCAGAGACAGAGGCATACAGATCTCTGTTAGTTCAAAGCCACAATGAGCTACACGAAACTGATCCACTCTAAAAGAGAAACACAACTCACACAAAGGTGATTCAAGAACTTGGGATCCCACACCTTAATCCCAGCACTAGGGAGGTGGAGACAGGAGTGATATGGCTGGCAGAGAGAGAAATATAAGGCAAGAGGAGACAGAAGCTCATTGCCATTTGAGCAGCAGTCAGTCTGAGTTTGAAGTCTAGGCAATCAGTCTAAGGACAAGATTACCCTTTTGGTCTGAGTAATGGTAAAGGTAAGAACTTTAGTGGCTGGCCATTCTGCTTTTCTAATCCTTCAGCTTTCACAGGCTGATAGCTGACTCTGAGTTTTTATTATTAAGAACAATTAGAATTTTTGCTACTTAATAATAGCCAAGACCAATAAAATAAATGCCAGTAGATGTTGGTGAGGACCTGAGAAAGAGGAACATTTTTTTTAATTGATGCTCAGAGCACAAATTGTTCCATCTACTCTGGAAGTCAGTGTGGAGGTTCCTCAACAAGTTGAAGGTGGATTTGCTACAAGATCCAGTTATGTTATTCTTGAGAATACACTCAAAATACTCTATCTTTTTATAGAGATATTTGTTCACTGCTGCTTTATTTATAATAGACACTGTAAATAGCCTGCATGTCCATCTACTGAGGAATAGATAATGAAAATATGGTAAGTTTAAACAATATAATATTTTTCAGTTTTGAAGAAAAAAAATATACTATGTAATTCACAGGTAAATGAATGGAGCTACAAACAATAATCCCAACTGAGACAACCAATACTAAAAAAATACTGCATGTTATATTTTATACATCAATTTTAGATTTTAAGCTTTCAATGTGTGTGCTTCAATTAGAATAACCAGGTTAGGTACCTAGTAAGGCACCATGGAGAAGGATGGATCTTCTAAGTAAAAGGGAAATAGAGTATAGTATTATAAAGAGGCAAAGGGAAAACTCAATTAGGAGAATTAAATGGGGAGGAAAATGGGACAGCAGGGCAAAATTTGGAATATAGGGAGCAATAGATAGCACAAAAAGGCTGTTGGCAGTGGGACCAGGATTTATCCCTAGTGCTTTAACTGACTTTGTGGAGCACATTCTCTTTGGAGAGATACCTTGCTCAGCTTAAATATAGGAGGGAGGGGCTTAGTCCTGCTTCAAAGTGATGTGCCAGATTTTGTTGACTCCCCATGGGAAGACTTACCCTCTCTTAGAAGTGGATGGGGATTGGGGTGGGTGGAAAGTAGGGGGAGGAAGAAGCGGGGGAGTGGAAACTGGAATTGGTATATTAAATGAAGAAAGAATATTTTAAAAATAAATTAAAAAATTAAAAAAAGTTGTTTTTAGCTTCATGGAAATTTAGGAAATATAGTTGTTTTTTTTTTATTTTTATTGAGCTCTACATTTTCTCTGCTCCCTTCCCTGCCTCTCCCTTCCCTACTTCAACCCTCTCCCAAGGTCCCCTATGCTTTCAATTTACTTAGGAGATCTTGTTTTATTTTCTACTGCCCATGTAGATTATATCTAAGTAAGACTTGCTTAGTGTCCTCATTGTTGTCTAAATTATCTGGGATTGTGGTTTGTGAGCCATTTCTTTGATTTATGTTTAAAATCCACCTATGAGTGAGTACATGTGATAATTGTTGTTCTGTGCCTGGGTTACCTCATTCAAAATACTGTTTCCTAGCTCCATCCATTTTCCTCCAAAGTTCAAAATGTCATTTTTTCTGCTGTGTAGTAGTCCATTGTGTAAATGTACCATATTTTCCTTATCCATATTTCCATATTATCCATCTTACCATATTTTCCTTATCCCCTTATCAAGGGGCATCAGGTTCTTATCAGGTTCTGATTATGACAAACAATGCTGCTATGAACATAGTAGAGCACATGTCCTTGTGGCACGATTGAGCATCCTTTGGATATACACCCCAAAGTGGTATTACTGGGTTTTGAGGAAGGTTGTTTTCTAATTTTCTGAGAAATCACCACACTGACATCCAAAGGGGTTGTACCAGCTTGCATTCCCACCAGCAATGCCAAAGTATTTCCTTTCCCCCACAACCTTTCCAGCTTAAGTGTTTTGGCCTAGTTTGGCCCTATGATGGTTCCTGAAGATCAAATCGAAGACCCGGCTATTAACCCACACACCTATGAACACCTGATTTTTGACAAAGAAGCTAAAATTTTACAATGGAAAAATAAAGCATCTTCAACAAATGGTGCTGGCCTAACTGGATGTCAGTATGTAAAAGAAGCAAAGAGATTCATATCTATTCCCATGCATAAAATTCAAGTCAAAATGGATGAAAGACCTCCATATAAATCCAACAACACTGAACCTGACAGAAGAGAAAGTAGGAAGTAACCTTCACTGAATGAGTACAGGAGACCACTTCTTATATATAACACCAGTAGCACAGACACTGAGAGCAACAATAAATAAATGGGACTTCCTGAAATTGAGCTTTTCTGAAGCAAATGACACAGTCAATGAGACAAAAAGGCAGCCTGCTGAATGGGAAAACATCTTCACCAACCCAAATCAGACAGAGGACTGGTCTCCAAAACATATAAAGAACTCAAGAAATTAGACATCAAAATATCAAATAATCCAATTTAAAAAGGGGGTACAGATCCCCTGAAAAAAAAAACACTTAAGGAAATGTTAAATATCCTTAACCATCAGGGAAATGTAAATCAAATGACTCTGAGATACCATCTTATACCTATCAGAATGGCTACGATGTAAAACATCAATAATAGCTTATTTTGAAGAGGATGCAGAGTAAGGGGAACATTCCTCCATTGCTGGTGGGAATATAAACTTGTACAATCATTCTGAAAATCAGGATGGCAGTTTCTCAGAAAATTGGGAATCAACCTACTGCAAGACACAGGCACATAACCAATAGATGCTAAAACATACTACAAGGACATTTGTTCAACATGTTCATAGAAGCATTATTTGTAATATCCAGAACCTGGAAACAACCTAGATGGCCCTCAACTGAAGATGAGTTCATTTACACATGAAGTACTACCCAGCATTAAAAAAAAACAATGAAATCTTGAAATTTGCATGCAAATATCTGTAACTAGAAGCAACCATTCTGAGAGAGGTAACCCAGGCCAAAGGATGAGCATGGTATGTGCCCACTCATAGGTGAATACTAGTTGTAAAGCAAATGATAAGGAACCTATAGTCAACAACTGCAGAGAAGCTAAGTAACAAGGAGAATCCTAAGAGAAATGTACATATACTCCCCCCCTCCCCCCAGCAAGGGGAAACAGATAAGATCTCCTGAGAATATGGGAGCATGGGGCTGGGGGAAGAAGGGAAGGCAGAAGGAGAGGAGGAATGGAAAAGAGGAGGAAGGAAGAGAACTAGAGGGAAAATGGAAAAGAAGGGAAAAGGGCAGAGAAGGAGAAGAAGAAAAGTGATATCTTTATTGAGGGAGCCATTATAGGACTAACAAGAAACCTGGCCATAGAGCAATTCCCAGGAAACCACAAGAATGACCCCAGCTAAGAGCCTAAGCAATAGTGGAGAGGTTGCCTGAACTGGCCTTGTCCTGTAGTCAGACTGATGACTATCTTAAATGAACCTATATCCAGTAACTGAAGAAAGCAGATGCAGAGAACCACAGGAGGGCACTGGGCTGAACTCCCAAAGTCCAGGTGAAGAAAGGGAAGAATGAGAATATGAGCAAAAAGGTCAAGACCATGACAAGGACACTCACTTACCTGAGCTAATGGAAGCCTTCCAACACCATACTGACCACTTTTTTAAAAATTGGATTTAAGACTCATTGCATGAGATGGATTCCATATTTGACATTGCTAATGTGCTCAAGACCCCGAGATTACATAGGTCATGTACCCAGGGTAATAATACCTACTATTATTATTCTGCTAAAGGTACATAGCAATAAAATGACTACTAATGACATAAAGCTATATCTACAGATCAGTGCATCACTCAGCCCTCATCAAAGAAGCTTCTTGCAATACATAGGACTTAACAATGGGACAATCTGAAGACAGAGAATCTTTGAAGCACTCAGTCTGTTAGAAACATAGATGAAACCATTTTTGGAAACCTAAGCATTTTGTGTGACTTAGAACATAATACTTGTAAGATAGAAATCTGCCACTAGGAACTCAGGTAGGAAAGAGGCCCTAAAGAAGCTCTGATATGTTAATGGTCAGTCACAAGGCAGCTAAGACACAAGACAAAAATCCAAGACAGAAATTGATATGCTAATGAAGCAACCCCGGAGTGGCACTGATATGTTAATGAATCATCCATAAACAGTAAGGCTGATATTACAAAACTATCGCCCAATGAAGTAATACAAAAAAAAATTAAACTTTGAATATGAACTCTAGAATTACACTTTCCAAACTTCCGCACTGATACCCACTGGTGAGAGAAATCTGAAATTAGCCTTTGCTAATCTCACCTATGCCCACCTGTCAGTACTACTTGCTGAAGCTCTCAAGGATCTCCTAGACCTCCACAAGTGCCATTCATCTTCTTGGCCTGCCCTAGCTGAAAGACTTTATAGCAGAAGGGGGTTGAGGCTGCAAGCTTCTGAAGCATCATAACTGAATATGATTCCCAAATGCAACTCTGCAGTAGTGTTTTCTACCTGAACAACTGCCCCCTACTTGGTGATATGTCTTTTTAACTTTCATATTAGCATGGTATTACAAGATATGTTTCTGTGAATAAACCAAGCACACTTTAAAAACAGATCTCATGGACATACTAATTGACAAGTGACTCACAGCCCAATAGGCATAACTTTCCACATAGTCCTACATGGAATTTCTTCATCAAACACCTCACATCAAGGCTCAAAAAGGATAATAAGGACGAAAAGGAGGCAGAAAGATTGTGGGCCAGAGGTGGTAAAAGACTTCAAGTAAAAGGCACCTTCCAAATACAACAGGCTAGGTATAAATATAAACAGATACCATGCCTTGGCAGTATATAGAACACATGGAAAGGTTCAAACAAGACAAATCCAAGCACTGAAAAGGAAACAACTGACATCTGCTAGGAAAGGAAAAATTAGTTTTATCCAATTAACTGTGTACTGGGTACATCAACAACATTCTATGGCGGGACCCTTGGTCACAAGTAGTTGGTCAAGAGAAAATAGGCTCCATATAAATCTTTAAGGGCTTTGTTTTAGTAATTATTTTTTGTTTCTTTTGATTTTCCTTCTTTTTTTTGAGAAAGAAATAAAGTTGGGAAGATAAGGCGGTGGGAAGGAGCTGAGAGGAATTGGGGGATAGAAAAAAGTGTGATAAAATATATTGTATGAGAAAACTTGAAAATAAGTGAAACAACAGAATGTCTCAGAAAACATACTTTGAAATCATTAGCAAATAATAAATAGAGCACTATATAAATAACAAGACAGGAACTTTAGAATTCAAAGATTTAATAACCAAAATAAATGCTCAACTGATAGTTTGAATAGCAATGGAAAACACAGATGCATTGTTAGTGAACATGGAAGAGAACAGTAAATATGAACTATTGAAAATGTAAAGAGAAAATAATTAGATTAAAAAAGAAAAACCTGATTGTCTTCAAGGTCCTTGGCTCAGGGAAAGTTTCCTGCTCCTGTACTAAGGCTACCCATAAAGAGGGGTGAGTGTCGGCCTGCTGGGCAGGCCTGAAGGTACCCCCAAGGAGTGCGGGCACCTTCAGCTTGTGCTGCAGGGTCTCCTGTGTTCTACTTGACCCCGCCCTGCTCCCCAAGTTAGCCCTTTTGTTGGCGGTTTCCTTGGGCTACTAGGCATCCCTGTTTCAGTGCTGAGGATTTCCATCTGGAAAGGGTCTCCTGTGTTCTATTCGACCCCCCCTGCCCCCCACATTTGCCCTTTTGTCTGCAGTGTCCTTGGGCTACCAGGTGTCCCTGTTTCAGTGCTGAGAAGTTCCATCTGGACGGGTGAGTGTGTGCTATCCCGGGGCAGCCTGTCCCAGAAGAGAGCACAACCCCCTTCCCCCAGCTCCTGCTTCAGGGGTGTCTTTGTTACACAAGACCCATCCTCCCCCAAGCCTTCCCTGTTGTCTGCAAGGTCCTTGGGTCAGGAACAGTTTCCTGCTCCTGCACTAAAGCTACCCACCCAGAGGGGTGAGTATCTGCCTGCCCAGCAGGCCTAAAGGTCCCTGCAAAGGAGTGCGGGCACCTTCAGCTTGTAATACAGGGTCTCCTGTGTTCTACTCGACCTTGCCCTGTCCCCCACATTTGCCCTTTTGTCCGCGGTGTCTTTGGGCTACCAGGCATCCCTGTTTCAGTGCTGAGGAGTTATATCCGGACAGGCTATCCAACCAGAGGGGGATACCAGAAATCCCTATTTCAGTGTGGAGGAGTTCCATCCAGACAGGAACAGTTCCTGCTCCTACATGGAGGAGATCCACCCAAAGAGTCAGTCACAGCAAAGACTGGACCAAGACACCAGGCCTCTCCTGGCTCCATTTGAAGAAAGAGATGGGCAGGGGCCTATGAAAGAATTCCTCCAACAACCTGAAAGGCAACATGACATCACCAGAATCCAGTGATCCCAAAACAAGAAGAACTGAACACCCTACTCTATAAGAAATAGACTTTAAACGGAACTATATGAAAATAATAGAGGACCTCAAACAGGAGGTGAAAAACTGCCATAAAAAAATAGAAATGATAAACAAAAAATGTAGAGGAAATGAATAAATCTCTCAAAGACACCCGGGGGGGGGGCAAGAAAAAGCAATCAAATAGGTAAAGGAAACGGTTCAAGACTTGAAGAATGAAATGAAGTAATGAAGAAAACACAAACTGAGGGAAGGCTGGAGATGGAAAATCTAGGTAAATGAACAGGAACTACAGAGACAAGTATTACCAACAGAACACAAGAGATAGAAGAAAGAATCTCAGACACTGAAGATACCATAGAGAAAATAAATGCACTGATCAAAGAAAACAGCAAATCCAACAAATTCTCATCATAACATTCAGGAAATCTGGGACACCATAAAAAGACCAAACCTAAGAATAATGGAGGTAGAAGGAGGAGAAGAAGTACAGCTCAATGGTCCAGAAAATATATTTAAGAAAATTATAGAAGAAAACTTTCCCAAAGTAAAGAAAGATATTCCTATAAAGATTCAAGAAGCATACAGAACACCGAATAGACTGGATCAAAAAATAACAATGTCCACTCACCATATAATAATCAAAACACAAAACATACAGAATAAAGAAAGAATATTAAGAGCTGCAAAGGAAAAGGTCAAGTTACTTATAAAGGTAAACCTATCAGACTTACACCTGACTTCTCTATGGAAACCATGAAAGCCAGAAGGTCCTGGATAGATGTACTGCAAAAACTAAGAGACCATGGATGCAAACCCAGACTACTATACCCAGCCAAGCTTTCATTCACTATAAATGGAGAAAATAAAATTTTTCAGGATAAAAACTGATGGAGGAAGGTCACTGGCTAATAAAGAAACTGCTTTGGCCCATTTGATAGGCCAGCCTTTAGTTGGGTGGAGTAAACAGAACAGAATGCCGGGAGGAAGAGGAAGTAAGGCAGACGCCTCAGACAGACGCCATTTACTCTCCTCTCTGGGGCACAGGCGATGAAGCAAGCCGCCAGGTCAGACATGCTGAATCTTTCCCCGTAAAACTGGTGCTACACAGATTATTAGAGATGGGTCAAAGAAAGATAGAGTTAGCCAGAACAGGCTAGATATAATGGGCCAGGCAGTGTCTAAATGAATACAGTTTGTGTGTTGTTATTTCAGGGCATAAGCTAGCCAGGTGGCTGGGAACAGGGCGGCAGGAATGCAGCCTGCAGCTGCTACTACAGAATGGCGCCCGACATGGTAGCAGCAATTTCTTGGGTCTGCTCTGCTTGCCAGAGAGAGGCAAGCAAGTGCTCTCACCTAAGAGAGGCTTCCTGACTCAGCTTTAGCTGCAAAACCCTGCAGCTCTTAAGAGGTCCTGATGAAACACTGAAATGGTGTTGATAAAAGCTGACTAAATGCTTGTTTGTTTTAAGCTGTAGCAGAAAAAAAGTTGTGCCGTTTAAAAATGCTGGCTTTCTGGGCTGTACTGCCAGGGAAAACTCTTACTCAGGTAGGCAGTCTGGCTGAGTGTGGTCTGTGAGCAGAATGCTGCAGCTTGCTTGCTGGCAAGGACCTTGAACCATCATAGAGTTGTGGCAATAAAAATGGCTCCAGAGGTACCTCTGCCACGAGGCTGGAAAGCTAAAGAAAGGGCTGGATCCAGCCATCAAAGCCACGGCTTTAGTCCTACCGATACTGCTTGCTAAATTAAAGACTCAAGTGGTCAAAAAAGAGACATATACAGTAATATATGCCGGCTAAAAGTTAAAGTTCTTAAAGTAAAAAACAAAAAAGAAAGAAAGAAAGAAAGAAAGAAAGAAAGAAAGAAAGAAAGAAAGAAAGAAAGAAAGAAAGAAAGTAAGTAGCTGAGTATGGTACTACACACCTTTAATCCCAACACTTGGGAGGCAGAGGGAGATTGACCTTTGTGACTTCAAGATGTGTTAGCACACGCCTTTAATCCCAATGCCTGGGAGGCAGAGATGTCTGGATCTCTGAGAGTTCAAGGACAGCCTGGTCTACAGAGATATTCCAGGACAAAGATATACAGAGAACCTGTCTCAAAAAATAAAAGTAAAATAAATGAAATAGAGGTTAAAATAAAGCTGCACAAAAATGGAAAATTCACAGAGTCTGGATTATGTACACTGTGTTTTCTTTAAAATTTTTGACTGTGAAGGAGCTAAGTACAGAGAGACATTTCATTATATGGGCTGCAAAGCTAGACCACAATGGATATCAAAAGGGTATGACTTCAGAATTTGGATCTAAAAACACGATGCTTTGGAAAAGAGTTTCTTCTTTTGTTTTCACAGAGGATGAGATCCTGTGGAATGCTTCCATCCCAATATGGTATGATGGAGCACGCCCTCCTAAAGGGTTGCTGTGAACACCTTCAAAAAATTCACTTCACTCAACTGCCGACTGACATGAATCTAGCAAACAGGTTACATCATAAAAGACCTGATTAACAACGGCCCCATATAGTAGGATGCAGTTTCAAGAGAAAAAACTGCGCCCATGTTGCCAAATATTGTTTATAAATGTTCTTTTACATTTAAAGGGGGATATAATAAAGATATGAATAATTTGCATTGATATAGATTTGACTTTATTGATATAAATTTAAGGTAAATCTTGTTTTATGTATATGTATTTCTGACCTTGACTAAGGTATTGTGATTGTGTAGTTCATGTAAAAATGTAATGTATATAGGTTGTTAATGGATAATCATTAATAATAGTCAAGTTTGTAGTCATGTTAGATTTTCTAGATGTACATAGATATATTTTAGATAGACATTTTTCATATCTTTCAAAGATTGTAGACTATGGCATTTCAAGTGTTTTAATAACTTAGGGTTTTTCATGACAATGAGACATGTCTGCTCCTGGCAGCACCAATCTACTTCAAGAGGAACATGGACATTGAAGAGGCTCCTTAAGGAGTTGGTTAGCCATTTGGGCAAGAAACTGTTCTTGTCTGTACTGTTGCATAAACTGGACACAGAGAACCCACAGAGAGAGGAATGCTGAACTTGCCTAAAGGTGAGATGATCTTTCGGGGTTCCTGACTCATGAAAGAGTCTGTGAGACATTCTGCAGGACACAGCAGATAGTGACTTAACTGCCTTTGAAATTTACTGCTTCATGGAAATTTCTCTGGATACTATGGACCTGAAGGCTGAAGATGGATGCTCCAGCGGTACAAAAGAACTTTGGGTGACTGTCCAGGCAGCAAGCTGTCTCTGTCATTTCTAGAGTTTTGGAAGTTGATTACTTGTTTACTTAGGTAATATTATATCCTTCTGGAATCTTTGATGGAGTTGAAGAGTGGTTAGTTATAGTTTTCCTTAGTTATAATAAAAGATAAATTAGATGTAAATTAACTATAATTTTTGCTTTATAACTGTTTTGTTATATGTAATTTTGCTATGTTAAAGTTAAAGCCTTTCCTTTTTGTTTAAACAGAAAAAGGGGAAATGATGGAGGAAGGTCATTGGCTAATAAAGAAACTGCCTTGGCCCATTTGATAGGCCAGCCTTTAGTTGGGTGGAGTAAACAGAACAGAATGCCGGGAGGAAGAGGAAGTGAGGCAGACGCCTTAGACAGACGCCATTTACTCTCCTTTCTGGGGCAGAGGCAATGAAGCAAGCCGCCAGGTCAGACATGCTGAATCTTTCCCGGTAAGACTGGTACTACACAAATTATGAGAGATGGGTTAAAGCAAGATACGAGAGTGAGCCAGAAGAGGCTAGATATAACGGGCCAGGCAGTGTTTAAATGAATACAGTTTGTGTGTTGTTATTTTGGGGCATAAGCTAGCCACACGGCTGTGAGCAGGGCGTCAGGAATGCAGCCTGCAGCTCCTTCTACAAAAAACAAATTTAAACAATATGTAGCCACAAATCCAGCATTACATAAAGTAATAAAAGGAAAATCACAAAGCAAGGAGTCCAACAATGCCCACAATAACTCAGACATCTAGTGACCCTTCACCAGCACAACTCAAATAAGGGAAACACACAAACTCTACTACGAAAAAAAATGACCAGAGTTGACAACCACTGGTCATTAATTTAACTTAATATCCATGGACTAAACTCACCTATAAAAAGGCACAGGCTAAGAGATTGGATACAAAAACAGGATACAACATTTTGCTGTTTACATGAAACACACCTCAACTACAAAGACAGACATATACTCAGAATAATGGCCTGGGAATAGGTTTAACAAGCAAATGAACCTAAGAAACAAGCAGGTGTGGCCATACTAATTTCTAACAAAGTTGACTTCAAACTAAAATCAATCAGAAGAGATAGAGAGGGACATTTTATACTCATAACAGGAACAATTCATCAGGATGAAATATCAATCCTGAATATCTATGCCCCTAATATAAGAGTACCCACATATGAAAAAGAAACAGTACTAGAACCCAAGGCACACATCAAACCCCAAACACTAATAGTAGGAGATTTCAACACTCCTCTCTCACCAATGGACAGGTCAATCAGACAGAAACCTAACAGAGAAATAAGAGAATTAATAAAGTTAATGAATCAAATGGACTTAACAGACATCTATAGAACATTCCACCCAAATAGGAAGGAATATACCTTTTTCTCTGCAGCTCATGGAACCTTCTTGAAAATTGACCACATACTCAGTAACAAAGCAAACTTCCACAGTTACAAAAAACATTAGTAACCACCTGTGCCTTACTGGATAACCATGGATTAAAGTTAGAATGCAACAACAATGCTACCCCTTGAAAGCATACAAACTCATGGAAACTGAACAGTCAACTACTGAACCACGCCTGGGTCAGGGAAGAAATTAAGAAAGAAATTAAAGTCTTCCTTGAAAATAATGAAAATAAAGAGACAACATACTCAAACCTGTGGGACACTATGAAAGTAGTGCTAAGAGGAAAGTTCATAGCATTAAGTGCCCACTTAAACAAAACAGAGAAAGCATACATAGGAGACTTAACAGCACACCCGAAAGCTCTAAAA
>NW_026068241.1:381082-445581 GCF_014885135.2 Alexandromys fortis
AAAAAAAAAAAAAAAAAAACAAAACAAAACAAAAAAAAAACAAAACAGGATAGCCAAAAGAATTTTATACAATAAAGGAACTTCTGGTGGCATTACCATCCCTGACTTCAAACTCTATTACAGAGCTACAGTACTGAAAATAGCTTGTTATTGGCATAAAAACAGAGAAGTCGACCAATGGAATTGAATAGAAGACCCAGACAGATATTAACCCACAAACCTATGAACACCTGATTTTTGATAAAGGAGCTAAAAGTATATGATGGAAGAAAGAAAGCATCTTCAACAAATGGTGCTGGCACAACTGGATGTCAACCTGTAGAAGAATGAAAACAGATCCGTATTTATCACCATGCACAAAACTCAAGTCCAAATGGATTAAAGACCTCAGTATCAGTCTGAACACACTGAATCTGATAGAAAAGAAAGTGGGAAGTACTCTATAACATATAGGCACAGGAGATTGCTTCCTATGTATAACCCCAGCAGCACAGACATTAAGGGAAACATTGAATAAATGGGACCTCCTGAAACTGAGAAGCTTCTGTAAAGCAAAGGACACTGTCACTAAGACAAAAAGGCAACATACTGACTGGGAGAAGATCTTCACCAACCCCACAACAGACAAAGTTCTGATCTCCAAAATATATAAAGAACTCAAGAAAATAAACTTCAAAAAGCTAATTAACCCAATTAAAGAATTCTCAACAAAAGAACTTCAAATGGCCAACAGACACTTAAGGTCATGCTTAACCTCCTTTGCGATCAGGGAAATGTAAATCAAAACAACTTTGAGATACCATGTTACACCTGTCAGAATGGCTAAAATCAAAAACACCAATGATAGCCTTTGCTGGAGAGGATGTGGAATAAGGGGTACACTCATCCATTGCTGGTGGGAATGGAAATTTGTGCAACCGTTTTTGAAATCAGTGTGGCGATTTCTCAGGAAATTTGGGATCAACCTACCCCAGGACCCAGCATTATCACTCTTGGGAATATACCCAGGAGATATCCTATCATATTACAAAAGCATTTGTTCAACTTTGTTCATAGCAGCATTATTTGTAATAGCCAAACCTGGAAACAACCTAGATGCCCTTCAATGGAAGAATGTATGAAGTGTGGAATATATACATCTTAGAGTACTACTNAAAAAAAAAAAAAAAAAAAAAAAGAAAACACTATCCTGAGTGAGGTAACCCAGACCTAAAAAGATGAACATGGGATGTCCTCACTCATAATTGGTTTCTAGCCATAAACAAAGGACATTGAACCCATAATTCGTGATCCTAGAGAAGCTAAATAAGTAGTTGAACCCAAAGAAAAACATATAGTTATCCTCCTGGATATTGGAAGTAGACAAGATTGCTGGGCAAAAATGCGAACTTGGGGGTGGGTGGGATGGGGGTAAGGGGTAATGGGGAGAGAAAAGTGAGAAGGGGAGGATGGGGGGAGCTTGGGGAAAGGGATGGTTGCGATAAAGGAAGGGTGGATATGGGAGCAGTAAAGTATATATACTAATTAAGGGAGCCATCTTAGGGTTGGCAAGAGATTTGACTCTAGAAGGGCTCCCTGGTGTCCAGGGAGATGTTCCCAGTTATTTCCTCGGGCAGCTGAGGAGAGGGAACCTGAAATAAGCCTGTACTATATTAATACTGATGCATATTTTGCATATTACCATAGAACCTTCATCTGGCAATGGAAGGAGATAGAGACCCACATTGGATCACCGGACTGTGCTTCCATGGTCCAAATGAGGAGAAGGAGGGAAGACATGAGCAAGGAAATCAGGACCGTGAGGGTTTCAACCACCCACTGAGACAGTGGGGCTGATCTATTGGGAGCTCACCAAGGCAAGCTGGACTGGGACTGAAAAAGCATGGGATAAAACCGGAGTCTCTGAACATGGCAGACAATGAGGGCTGATGAGAAGCCAAGGACAATGGCCTTGCGTTTTGATCCTACTGCCTGTACTGGCTTTTAGGTAGCCTAGCCTGTTTGGATGCTCACCTTCCTAGACCCAGATAAAGGAGGGAGGACCTTGGACTTCCCACAGGGCAGGGAACCCTGACTCCTCTTTGGACTAGAGAGCAAGGGGGAAAGCAGTAGGGGCAGGGGGAGGGAAATGGGAGGGGTGAGGTGGCAGAAATTTTTTCAATAATAAAAAAAAGAAAAACCTATGGTCAAAAATATTATATGAAAAAATTTAAATGTCTGTGTCTTCAGAGTTCCAAATAAGAAATAAGATCTATCAATATGATTCAAGGAAATAATGGAATAAAACTGCATAATTTGGAAAAGAAATATACATTAAAACTTATAGGTCTTAAATAATAACGAATGACTTCCTAGCCAAGACAAATAAAAGTCAAACTTTGTGTAAACCAAAATCAAAAGTAAAACAGTCAAACAGATTAAAAACAAAACACAGAAGGAAAAATTACATTTTGCTCATAAATAAAAGGGAAACACGGTATATTTCTTAATAGAATACACAAAGATCACATGAGTATGATAGATTTTCAATGCTACTGGAAAAGTATTGTCAGTTCAGAATTACGAGTACAGAAGAAACATCCTTCATGTATAATAAGGAAATTGAATATTCTCAAATGAAGGAAAAGGAAAGGATTGTTGGGAGACCTACCCAAAGAAATGTTGGAAGGAAATTCTTATACAAGGAAGTAAATGGTAAAACATAATGATGAAACAACAGTAAGGAAATACAATTATAAATTGTAAAAACATGAATAAATATAGTAGGTATTCCTTCTCTTGAGTTTTCTAAATTATTTTGGAAAAATGAAGCAAAAAATGTAATATTTCAGACTAGGGATGTAGCAAATTGTAGAGTTCTTCATTAAATTAAGCATGGCCCATGCTATAGTCTAAAACCAGAGAAAAGACTATTCTATAAGTAGTTCAGAAAGGGTTAACATATTTTTGCATTTTATTGAAGCTGGTAAAATGGAATAAACCTAGACATAAGTAACAAAAAGAAGGAAATCTTCACACTTCTAGAAATGAAATGACAAATTTGTAAGTTATCATAGAGCTAAGTAAATATAAAGGGAGATAAAAAAGCACAAGGAACTGAATAAATAAGATTACAAGTCATTAAATGTGAGAGAAAAATTTAACTATGGTTGAGAAATAGTTTTATATAATTAAACACATACATTAGAACAAAAGCCAGCCTCTTTGGTAAGCTCTACACTGATTTCCACAGTAGCTGTGCCAGTCTATACTCACAACATCAGTTAACAAGGTTGTCATTTCCTATATCCTAATCATCGTAGGAACACCATTTGATCTAGCTATACAAATATTAGCTATATTCCCCAAAGACTCTATATTTTACCACAGATAAATCTTTGCATTTATGTTCATAGCTTTTCTATTCTTAATATTTAGGAAATGAAATCAGTCTATATGTCTATCATCTGATGATAACAAAATTGGGGCACATATACAAAATGCAATTTTACTCAGCAGTATAGAAGAATGAAGTCATTTAATTTAAAAAATATGAACCTATAAGATAATATAGTGTATGAGATAACTTAGGCCCAGAATGGTAAACACTGTTATGTTCCCTCTCTTATGCAGGTATTAGCTTTGAATTTTTAGATTTCTGTGTTTAAGTCAGAGTGTCTTTAGTGTTTAGGAAGTAATCAAGAAACCATGGAGAGAGGGCTTAAAGGAAGGATAGTAAAATCATGTGATATAAAGATAGAGGGGCAAGGTGTTACAAGTCTTAAGAAGGCTTAAACAGGGATGTGAGTAGAGAGAAGGTAAAAATGCGATGGTGGGGAACGGTTATTAAAACTCAGGATACATGAAAACGTTATAGGAAACCTACTATTTATAAGCTAACTGAAAATATAAATTTAAAAAAGAGAGTTTGAATATAGGTATCCTGCTTGGATAGAAAATGCTGTAGTTATTCATTCGTTTTTCTGTTTTATTACTTCTGTTTTGATATTATAAAATAATCATAACTTTTTCTGCTTCCCTTTCCTCTCTCAAACTCTCTCACACATACCACTCCCTTTCTCTTTTAAATTCCTGGCTTCTTTTCCATTAATTGTTGATATATATGTGTGTGTGTGTAACTAATGTACATTTATACACACAACACACACACACACAGTGTAATTAGAAAGCCCAAAATATCTCGACTCTACATTAAAAAAACTACAGGCAACTAAAAAATGCTGAGACAGGGAGAAACAGTCTTCCATGAATGAATAAAATTTATATGTACTGTAAAAATTTAAGATTTGCAGGCTCAACAAGTTTTCACAGAACATTTATGAATTTCAATGTTATGAATTATGTAGATTGATTTATATTTGGTTCAAATTTTAGAATTAAAATCTCCATGAAATAGATCAGACTGAAAAAGTTTAGAAAATGCTGAAACATTTTACTAAGATATTGTAGTAATAAATTATCATAGAAATCATCTATTAGTATAAGAATGACAATTCAGCCACTTGGAGAATACTTATTGTTCAATATGATCACACTAATGTGCCTTAACAGGAACTTTTTTCTCCAATTATTGCAAATATCTCAAAGTAAATGTTTATACATTCTTAAGAAGCAAACTAAGAAATTTTAAAACTTATTTTCTCAGAAAATTTTAGAGTGTAAATACTTCTTGGCTTTTATACAAAAATCTGTTAAGAATAAATAATAGCCGGACGATGGTGGCGCACGCCTTTAATCCCAGCACTCGGGAGGCAGAGGCAGGCGATCTCTGTGAGTTCGAGACCAGCCTGGTCTACAGAGCTAGTTCCAGGACAGGCTCCAAAGCCACAGAGAAACCCTGTCTCGAAAAACCAAAAAAAAAAAAAAAAAGAATAAATAATAAATTTAAAACTGAATAAATCATTCCAATGCATATTAATGAAATTTTAAAACTGACAAATATTTCTCAGAAAATTACAATGCTGCAAATTACACAAGAACAAAATTTTGACATGTTCTTAGTAAGAAATTCTGTATTTTATTTATTATGTATTACTGCATAAAAATACCATTTGGGAATAAGAATAAATCTTATGTTGACACAGTTAACATATTAAGCTATGCCAATTATATGTAGCCTTTAATTTCTGTAATTCACACTTTTCAAGACTTCTGTTTCTCCTAAGTATACATTTTCTAAGTTAGGCTACATAATGGAGTGGTACTTCTTTCTGTAATGACACCCTATAACATATATGATCAGTATAGGTATTTACCATCTCCTATGAAAGTGAGCCTCATGTAAAAAAAAGTGTTAATAAATTATGCTGTACATAGATGGTATATCTCATTCAGTAGAAAATAAGCTTTTGAATTTTTTTCACAAATTGATATATTTTCCTGTGGCATTGGTATTCTTAACGCCTGCTTTATGAAGTCAACCGAAAATATTTTGATAACAAATAATCTGATATTATATAAAGTAAACAAAGCTGGCCAATGTAAGAAAATATGTGAAATTTCATTATAATAATAGTTACTGTCTTTTCAGTTTTAGGTTAAAATAACTTGTAAAATAATAAAACATAGGTCTTTGGTCACTGAATAGATACAGACATGCATGCTAATCTAGGAAGAGATAATAACCACCAAAAAATAAGAGTCAAGAAGTACAAATTTCCTACCACTCTAATGAAAAATCATTTAGAATAACTTTTGGTCAGTATTATTGATGTCATCAAAATAAAACAAAATTTCTGTTTTGCTTGCTTATATGAGACAAGACTAATAAGGAAGCTTAATGAGAATTGGCATATATGTCAACTTGTCTGTCTACTGAGCTATTTACTTGCTAATCTCATTTTATATTATTGAAAATGGATTTTTTTATATCATATAATATAGCCTGACTATGGTTTTCCTTCCCACTACTCCTCCAAGTCCTCCCCACATCCTAACCCTTCTGGACCTACACCCTTTCTATCTCTCATTAGAAAAGAAAAGGTTTCTAGGAGATGATAATAAAATATATAATAATAAAATTTAAGATAAAATAAAAAATTTGGACAAGACAAATCAACAGAAGTAAAAGAGCCCAAGAAAAGGCATAAGAATCAGAGAACCACTTGTTCACACACTCAGGAGTCCCATAAATGTACCAAACTGGAAATCATAATATATATGTAGACGATCTGACACTTAAAACATTCCTTTCTTCCATTTATTTATTTGTATATATATGTGAACAACTTCATGGCACAGTGTGTATATGGAGGTCAGAAGACAAATCATAGTGGTGGGATTTTTCCTTATACCATATGGATTCCATGGATTATACTCTGGTCATCAAACTTGGTGGCAAATGTTTTTACCCTAGGGATCACCTAGAGATATTCATTAGGAATAAAATAGTTTAATTATATTAATATTTATAGTTTTCAAATTTTTACAATTTAAATTTTAAGCAACTTTAGATTCATTCCTGGTCAATTTATTTCATTTATATACTTCTAAAATCCACTACTTTACAATGTATTTAAAGATTTCAAATTAAATAATTCTGTTTGAGATTACACTGTAGAAATGAATAGTGCAATTTAAGCTGCTCTCATGTATAAAATAATCTCACTTACTCCAGAAATTTTTATGTTTACTCATCATTCCCAATGATGTTTTACATAAAACTAGTGGGTTTCACACTAGTGAAATTAATTAGAAAGTAAAAAAAAAGTAGTTTCTATCACATCTATTCATATTTGTTTAACAGTCAGCCCTTCCCTCTTACTGAAGTACTCATAATGTATTATACTTGGTGTAAATTGGTTTAAATAAACTTATTGAAGACTAATAATAATGAATAGTTTCAATACAAAAATCTTCCTTCTTTCAAGCCAAATTACTGAAAGTCACAGTTAAAAAAATGCTTCAAATGAGACTCAAACCAAAGATAGACTGAAATGTTTTTAAGTGTTCTAAAATATTATTCTTTGAAGAAATTAAAACAACTTTATAAAAAAAGATTTCCTTCTATCTTAATTCAATTTTTATGGGTGCATGCATGCACATGTGTGTGTATGCACATGCACCACAGTGCACATATGGACATCAATGGATCATTTGCAAGAATAGGTTGTCTTCTTTTCCGGTATGGGTCCTGGGGATCAAACTCAAGTTGTAAGACCTGGTTGCAAAAGTTTTTATCTGCTAAGCCATCTCCAGCCCTTTATTCTAAATTATGATTAGGTTTCTAGTTATCAAAAAGATTACTTATCAAGAAATTCAAACTGAGAGAGTTTTAAGATTACATATAGATGACAGTTGTCTCTGTAACTGTATTCATTCCTAATTTGCTTTCTCGTAAAGCAGGAAATACAGACAATCGGAATTCTGTTATTTGATTCACTGAAAAAAATGGACAATTCTCTCATATTATAAAATAACCAATACCAATATTATTTGGAAAATATAGACAAAATATTTAAAGATATTGGAAAGTGTGATTTGTAAGTAAGACCAGCAAAACATAAATAGAAAAAATACTAAAAATGGATATAGGATTATCAAAATCAAAGGTTCTGCATAGAAAAGGAAACATGCAACAGAGTGAAGAGATAGCCTACAGAAAAACTGAGAATTCTTCATGTAATAATGATATAAAGCCAACATAAAAGTGAAACAACATATAACAAAGTAGGTGACAGGAATGTCAGCAACAAACATGAATTATATCATAATTGAAATAATTTCAGTGTAGCAAGGAATTGCAAAATGTTAGATTGTGACTTAGATTGAAATCTTTAAGTATAAAATATATTAAATGTAACAAACAAGAATATAAAAACAACAACCATAAGTCATTCTAAGAAGAGTATGCTTTTTGTAAGGAGTGAAAAGAAGTCATTTGAATCTTTATAGAATATTGACAAAATAACAGTCTAATTCATACATAATCTACTATGATTTTTCTCAGCTTTATGTACTTTATAATACAATTTTAAAACAATCAAAATCATGGCCTTTGAGATGGTTTAGTAAGACTCTTGCCATCAATTCTGACCAGTTGAGTTTGATCCTCAGGAACCACAGGTTGTAACTGAAGACCCAATATCTCCAAATTGTTGTTTTACTTCATGTGTGCACCATGGCACTTATGCAAGCACACATACACATTAATTAATAAATAAGCAAATGAATTAAATACACGAAATAATTTTTTAAAAAAAGAATCAAACACTATCATAATATTATAGAGTGACACCCAATGTGGGGCTTTTTTGCCCCTGTCCCTGAGCAGCCCGGGACGTAGGCTTAAATTTTAGTTTGAGAGAGCTGCACGCCCCAATCTCGCCAGTAAAGAGACATTTCATTATATGGGCTGCCAAGTGGAACCAGAATGGATATAAGGGTATTATGATTTCAGAATTTGGGTCTAAGCATATGATGCTTTGGAGAGGGTTTTCACAGAGGATGAGACCCTGTGAATTGTTTCTATCCCAATATGGTACGATAGAGCACGCCCTCCTGAAAGTTTGCCGTGAACACCTTCAGAAAATTATTTCACTTAACTGCTGACTGAGATTAACCTGGCAGACAGGTTACACCATAAAAGACCTGAATAACAGTGCCCCCATACAGCAGAAAGCAGTTTGGAGAGAAAAACTGCACCCATGTTCCCATATATTATTTATAAATGTTCTTTTACATTTAAAGGGGGATATGATATAGGTATGAATAATTTGCATTGGTATGTATTTTTAGGTCAATTTTATTATGTGTATATATGTTTCTGCTTTTGATTTCGGTATTGTGATTGTGTAGTTCATTTAAAAATGTAATGTTTAATTAGGAAATATAGGTTGCTAATGGATAATCATCAATAATAGTAAAGCTTGTAGTCATGTTAGTTAGATTTTCTAGATATGTAGAGATATATTTCAGTTAGATAGACATTCTTCATATCTTTCAAAGACTGCAGAATATGGCATTTAATGTTTTAATAACTTAGGGTTTTTTATGACAATGAGACAAGTCTGCTCCTGGCAGCACCAATCTACTTCAAGAGGAACATGGGCATCGAAGAGGCTCCTTAGGGAGTTGGTTAGCCATTTGGGCAAGAAACTGCTCTTGCCTGGACTGTTGCATAAACTGGACACAGAGAACCCTCAGAGAGAGGAATGCTGAGCTTTCCTAAAGGTGAGATGGTCTTTCGGGGTTCCTGACTCATGAAAGAGTCTGTGAGACATTCTGCAGGACACAGCAGAAATTGACTGAACTGTCTTTGGAATTTCCTGCTTCATGAAAATGTCTGCTGGATACTATGGGCTTGAAGGCTGAAGATAGATGCCCCAATGGTACAAAAGAACTTTGGATGACTGTCCAGGCAACAAGATGTCTCTGTCATTTCTAGAATTTGAAGTTTCTTGTTTCTTGTTTACTTAGGTAATATTATATCCTTCTGGAATCTTTGATGGAATTGAAGAATAGATAGATAATTATGGTTTTCCTTGGTTATGATAAAAGATACAATAGATACAAATATTGTAACTGTAATTCTTGCTTGGTAACTGTTTTATTATATGTAGTTTTACTATGTTAAAGTTAAAGCCTTTCTTTTTTGTTTAAACAGAAAAAGGGGAAATGATGGAGGTGGGTCTTGTATCTTATTTGTTGCTCTCATTGGTTAACTAATAAAGAAAACTGCTTGGCCTGATAGGACAGAAAATTAGGTAGGCAGAGTAGACAAAACAGAATGCTGGGAGAAAGAAGCCGAGTCAGGCAGTCGCCATGATTCTCCCACCCGACACAGCCGCACACAGCCGCAGGTTAAGATCTTCCCTGGTAATCCACCTTGTGGGCTACACAGATTATTAGAAATGGGTTAGATCAATATGTAAGAGCTAGCCAATAAAAGGCTGGAACTAATGGGCCAGGAAGTGTTTAAAAGAATACAATTTCCATGTAATTATTTTGAGTATAAAGCTAGCCATGCGGGTGGCCGGGTGGTGGGAAGCGGCCCGCAGCTCCTTTCAACAATGCAGAAAACCTCATTTTGCCAGTAAAGAAACATTTTATCTACCACCTTTTCTCTATGTGTATAATTATTTTAAAAGTTGTAAAATAGGTAGTTTATTCTACAGGGGACAGGGAACAATTATATTTGGTATGAAAGACATGGAGTACCAGTATTTTTCAAAGAGTACCTGGAGGTGAGTATACTTTGCTGTATCTGGCAAAGGAAGATAAAATTTTCATCTCTTTCAAAGAGACTTAAGTCAGAATTTTAGACTGAAATAGTAGGTAGCTTCTAGCTTCTACTTTGTTAACGGATTCGACACTGCAGTCAATATTTTAGTACTTCAAGAAATGGCTCAATGTATTTTGAAAACTGGAGGTTTTCCCTAAGTTAGCATCTTATCTCTTTGTTAAAAAGCATGTATTCCAACAATTTCTCATTATAATTTAAGGATTTATACTCCTGATTTATATTTTTTTAAACTTTGTTGAGATTTATTTTATTTTATTTTTGTTTATTCAAGACAAAGTTTCTCTGTGTAACTGCCCCACCTGTCCTGGAACTAGTTCTTGTAGACCAGTCTGGCCTTGAACGCAGAAATCTGCCTGTGCCATCACTTCTCAGTGATTTGGAGATCTTACCTGTGGGTTATATGCACATTATTATAATGAATTCAACCATATTAAGCAGTAGGAAGCCTTAGGAACTACTTGAGAAAGTTATATTAGGAACCATGGTGCTTTCATTATTTCAATTCTGACACAGCATGCATCTATATAAACAAAAATAAAATATTTATACAAAGAAATACAAGCATTCTTTGTTTATGGCAGGTGAAAAATTCTTTACGCTAATAGAAAAATTACATATTTATAAAGATATAATTCCTATGTAAATTTGGTCTCTAAATGGAAAGTGTGTTTTAGATGGAATTGTCTCTGTGTTTGGATCTAGATAAACAGTCTACCTGATTCCTTTACAAAGAAAAAAAATGGCAGTCACAATAAAGTAATTCTATGTTAGAATTCTTTAACTAAAATAAATAAAATTAATTAAGCATAATTAATAAAAATCACATTTATATACAAAGAAATTTTAGGTAAATTTATTTGATTGCCTTTATTTCAAAGTTTAGAAACTTTCCTGAAAACTTTCCCTAAAACATAAAATCATCTTGATATCATCAAATAATATTTAATAAAGTCTTTCAGCTTTTCTTAGAGAATTAAGAGTTGAGAGATATGAAAATACACAGAATGAAACTTTTTAATTTTTCTATAAAAATAAACCTTTAGTATTTCCTACCTTCAATTTACAAATAGAATGCATACTGAGAGACCAAGTACAACAAGTTCAAGACTACTTGATTTACACAATTTTTTAGAAAGTGAGTAACAAAAAGACCTTGCCTCAAAAAAAGTATTGACAAATATAACTCTACATTATATCACTTATTATAATTAATAAATATTTTCATACATTTGGTTCTATTTATATAGTTTTATGTAATATACACATATGTTATTAAAGATAACCCATGATCCTGTCAAGGTAGAAAAAACTAAAATATTGTCAGCCTACCTTTAAATATTCATGAAATTTTGTCACAGGAAACCTCTATAAATAATTTAACAAATTCTCAAAGGGGAAAATGCTTCAAAGTATTCAAACTTAAGTTTTAAAACTGGAAGACTAAGAAAATGGCTGAAGAAAATCCCAACTGAATCTAGATAGCTAGTAATTTGCCATAAAAGGCTATATCTCAAAAGGAAAAGATTAAGAACGTATAGATCACATCTGCTTTCTCTGACCTGACCCTTGCCCTATTTTTTAACCTATTCTCTGCAATCACAACCCAAATGACATTTCTAACATGCAACTTCGACATTTACCTACTTTTTACAGTGTAACATTTTAAATTATTTTTAGAAAATTATAAGGCTAGTGAGTGAACTGGAAAATAATTGTGCTTAGTATGGTCAAGAAAACCTCTTGGGTTGATAAAGAAAAAATAAAGTCACTTGAAGGGAAGTTGTATCCTGGGAGCAAAGCTATCTTACCATATATTAAAAACAATCCAATGCCATATATGAAGGTAAAACTTTATGTCATTATAAATACAGCATGTGGGTATGGATATGAAGAAACCACATGATGAAGTACAGAGAATGTAAAAACTGTTTCTGATAATTCAGCCTAGTGAGATGGTTCAGCAGGTGAAGGAGTTTACTGCTAAACTTGACGACCTGAGTTTAATCCCCAGGATCTACACAGTAAAAGGAGAGAACCTACATCTGCAATTGGTTCTTGGATCGCTACTCACACACTGCTGTATGCCTTTTCTGACAAAGAAACAATCAAACAAATAAAAATAAAAGGAGGGACTTAATATTTTACCAATATATATCATCTTTTCAGAAATCTAATTAGCTAGTTCCAGATAATGGTTCTAAAACTTTTTAAAATAAATACTATTTTAACACAAACCACTCAACTTTTAAAGATAAATAAACCATATCAGGAATGTTTAATTTCCATTTTCCTTTAAAGCTGTCTATTTGGCATGACTAATTAGAAAGGTAAGCTCAGCATTTATCATGCCTTATATACTTTATAATTTTGACACTATGGAGTTTCTATGAAACTACAACCAATCATGTTTGTTATTCTATAAATGTATGTTATATGATGATAAAATTGATACTATATGCTTTTATAAAATCTTCATTTAAATGAGGTGGCTAAATAGAATGATTTGTTATTTCTTAATGTTACAGTTTAATGTTAGTTGATATAAAATGCAAATAAATAACTCTATATGATATCTGAAGTTATTTCTAATAGAATATCAGAACATTTTTTCTTTACTTAATATAGCTTTGTAAATGTTTCCAAACTTATTGCATGAAAAGATATAGGTAATAGATATGCACTGTACTGTGGGAAATTTACTTTTTACATGTCAGACTGGAGGTTTGAATAATCTAATGAACAGGTGTACATTTTTGTCAAAGTGGTCAGAAAGTATTTTAAAATGTGTACTTTGTGTTTCTGAACACTGGAAGACTCACTAATTCTATCTCTCTAGTAGAAGAGTCTGATGTCTCCTTTTTTTTGCGTAGAAAAAAAAGGAGATGTATTTACCATGGGAAATTTTATCTCTTGTATTCTGAATCTGGTAAACCAAATAAGGTATTTGATTTACTCAAACATGTTCCTATGTTTAGTCTCTTCCCTCAGTCTAGTATACCATCAACCCCATTCCAATCTATATAGACATCTACATAACTACCTACCCACAGGAAGTAATAATTTTTAACAAAAATTTCTGTTGGCCCTGAAAAGACTGAATTTTTGACACACATCACAGAAAAGTTAATAAAAAGTCTTGAGTTACTTTTTAACAGTGTATTAAAATCTGCTGTCCTACTGTATACTCAGCCTGTATAAGTTTAGCCTGCCTTTAAGAAATTAATGTAACCAACAATATAATTCAACTGAAAAGAAAAAAAAAACATATCATCTCATTAGATGCTGAAAAACCCTTTGACAAAATCCAAACCCCTTCATGATAAAAGTCTTAGAGAGATCAGGGACACAAGGAACTTATCTAAATCAACTTAAATGGAGAGCAATATAAAGCAATTCCACTAAAATCAGGACCAAGACAAGGCTGTCCACTTTCTCTGTATCTATTCAATATAGTACTCAAATTTCTAGCTAGAGCAATAAAGATAACAAGAGGAGATAGATCAAGGGGATTCAATTTGGAGAGGAAGAAGTCAAATTTTCACTCTTTGCAGATGATAAGAGAGTTTAAATAAGTGACCCCAAAAATTCTACCAGCAATTCCTACAGCTGAAAAAAACCTTCAGTAATGTGACAGGATACAAGATCAACTAAAAAAAAAACTCAGTAGCCCTTCTATGTACAAATGATAAAAAGGACTCAGACAGAAATCAGAGAAATATCACCCTTTACAAGAGACACAAATAATATAAAGTCTAATGGGGGTAATGCTAACCAAGGAAGTGAAACACCTATATGACAAAACTTTAAATCTTTGAAGAAAATGAGGAAGATATCAGAAAATGAAAAGATCTCCCATGCTCTTGGATAGGTGTTGAAGGAGCAATGGACTGCTTTTCGTTCCGCCCAGCTCCTTGCCGCCTGGCTAGCTTTACCCGAAATAATTTTGACAAAGAACCTAAAATTATACAATGGAAAAAGACAGCATCTTCAACAATTGGTGCTGGCATAACTGGATGTCGACATGTAGAAGAATTCAAATAGATCCATATCTATCCCCACACACAAAACTCAAGTCCAAATGGATCAAAGACCTCAACACGAATCCAGCTATACTGAACCTGATAAAAGAAAAGGTGGGACATATCCTAGAACACATAGACACAGGAGACAATTTCCTAAATATAACACCAATAGCACAGACACTGAGAGCAACAATTAATAAATGGAACCTCATGAAACTGAGAAACCTCTAGAAGGCAAAGGACAGTCAATATAATAAAATGGCAGCCTACAGAATGGGAAAAGATCTTCACCAATTCCACATCAGACAAAGGACTGATCTCCAAAATAAATAAGGACACAGGATACTAGATATCAAATACCAAATAATCCAATTAAAATGTTGTACACATCTAAACAGAATTTTCAACAGAAGAATCTCAAATGACCAACAACCACCAAAGGAATTGCTCCCCATCTTTAGCTATCAGAGAAATGAAATCAAAACGACTCTGAGATACTATCTTACACCAATCAGAATGGCTAAAGTCAAAAACACCAATGATAGCTTATACTGGAAAGGATGTGAAACACTCCTCCACTGCTGGTGGATGAGCGAACTTGCACAGCCACTTTGGAAATAAGTATAGTAGTTTTCAGAAAATTGGAAATCAATCTAACTAATGATTCATCAACCCACTCTTGGGCATATACCCAAAGTATACACACTCATACCACAAGGACATTTGTTCAACTATGTTCATAGCAGCATTATTCAATATAACCAGAACCTGGAAATAACCTAGATGCCCCTCACCCAAAAGATAGACAAAGAAAATGTGGTACATTTACACACTGGAGTACTACTTAGTGGTAAAAAAAATGACATCTTGAAATATGAAGGAAAATGAATGGAACTAGAAAAGCAACCATCCTGAGTGAGATAATCTAGACCTAGAAAGACAAATGCAGTATGCACTGACTCATATGTGGATATTAGACATAAAGCAAAGCATAAACAGCCTATAGTCCATGACTCCAGAGAAGCTAGGTAACAAGGAGAAACCTAAGAAAGAACCTAAGAGAGACATACATGAATCCTTTTGGGAAAGGGAAATAGCCACAACCTGAGAAAATAGGGAGCATGAGGGTGGGGGAGAAGGAAAGAAGAGGAGGGTAAAAAGAGATTGGGAAGGAGAAAATGAGGGAACAGGATGTTTGAGATAGGGAAAGGACAGCAAGGGAGAGCAAGAGAAGTGATATTTTGATTGAGGAAGCCATTGTGGGGCCAGCAAGAAACTTGGCACTAGAGAAATTCTTAGGAATCAACAAAAATGACCTCAGCTACGACCCTAAGCAATAGTGGAGAGGGTGCCTTAACTGGCTTTGCCTTGTAGTCAGATTGATGACTACCTTAATTATCATCACAGAAACTTGATCCAGCAACTGATGGAAGCAGGTGCAGAGAGCCACAGATAGGCACTGGGCCAAGCTTCCAAAGACCAGTCCAAGAGATGAAGGAGCAAAAATACAAGCAAAGGGGTCAAGACCATGATAGAGATACCCACAGAAACAGCTGGCCTGATCTAGTGGGAGCTCACTGACTCTGGACTGACAATAGGGGAACCTGAATAGGACCAAACTATGCCCTCTAAATTTGGGTGACAGTTGTGTGGCTTGGGCAGTCAATGGGAACATTTGTAGTGTGACCAGGATTTATCCCCAGTGCATAAACTGGCTTTCTGGAGCCCATTCTCTATGGAGGGATGCCTTTGCTCAGCCTAGATATGGGGGAGGGCCTTGGTTCTGCCTCAAAGTGATGTGCCAAGCTTTATTGACTCCCCATGGGAAGCCTTACCTTCTCTGAGGAATGGATGGTCAGATGGGCGAAAGGTGGGGGAAGTGGAAACTGGGATTGGTATATAAAATGAGAGGAGACTTTTAAAAATAAGTAAATTAAAAGTGTAATCAATGTTACAAACAACCTTACTTGCCTTGGATTTTCTATACAATCAGCTTTTGTAAACTACATTAATGTAAAGTTTTAATCTTTTATTATGTATCTGTCCATGCCCCTGACCCAGAGCAACACACGTGTATATGCATGTGTCTGCTTAATCAGCTGCTGAAAGCAGCCAGCAGCTGGAAAGCAACCTTATATAACAAATATCTATCAGAAATATTAAAAAGTACCTGTGGATATATCTTGAAAATGTGTGTTTGGAGTTTACTAATCTGTGTCAGTTTTGTCAGTAAGATCAATTCTTCCAATATAAAACTCTGTTATAGATTTCTATAAAGAAACCTCCCTTCCCCCATGCTGTGTTTGCTGTTCTGTACAATAAATACAAATCAAAATTCTTTGTTAGGAACAGATAGAATCCACAGGGGGAAAAGTAGAGAGTTTCAGTTTGGGTTCACTCTTGGTTAAATTAATCCAAGAGAAAGTATGTTTTTATTTGTTATGCATTATTTATTTTGGTGTCCCAAAGGAGAAACATTTCATGAGTTAATGAAGCACCCACTCACTCCATCTGGCTATCTATATCTCTGTTTGTTCGTCCATTCTTTCCTTCCCCATCCATCTTTTCATTCATTCAACAAGCACTGATGCCATACCTTTATAATATTATTATTAAATATTGGAATTAGAGAATAATAGGAAAAAAGTCACAAACTGAGTGGAATGAAGCATGATGAGCTTATTATCAGTGTTATGTACACAGTAACGTGATAATAAGGCACACACTGATTAATTTTGGACAAAATTTCACAAAAGGACCAATACTTGAGTTCATGAATGTTGGAGAATGAAAAATAATTAACAAAGTAGAGAAAGAAGAAAAAGAAACCTAAGCATAGTAGAAAGTTATTAAAATGCCCAAAGAGTTAGAACATATGGAGTATTGATGAATATGGGAGAATTTATAATGTGGTTAGCAGATTCCAAGACAGGTAATCAAGGGAGTTTAAGTTGAAAAGATGCTAAAATTTTCACAGATGTGTATATTATGCTAAGGTGTTAAAGCTACTAAAATCAACTTAGCTACATAGATATTGGGCTCATGAAAGTAATTTTTAACAATAGTTAATTGTAGCATGGCTTTATTTAAACACAAATAACATTATCAGAGGACAGATTTTATCTAGGTCCCTAAATTTTAGTGGAACATTTATTAAGCCTTTAAGTTTATCCCTCACAAATAATTTCTCAATACTTGCAATGGATTTAAATTACTTACCACTGATAGTTGTTGAGTGAGTGGAATATAATCAGGTTTACTTTTCACTGTAGAACTCATTGTTTCAGGTTCAGTGGTAATTGGCTAAAAGCAAAAGTGAGATAAATTTAAATACTAAGACTAATCTGATATTAAAAGGAAACCATAACTATTTATAGTAGGTACAGAGAGCTGAATTAGTATTCTTAATATTTTTATGAAAATTGCAATATCATAAACACATGTACACTGGTACAGATACATAGTGCATGAAAAATGAGAGCCTCCTATAAGTTAGACATTATTCTGAGGGTTTGGGGGCATGTTATCTGTTTAAATCTATATGGCAAACCACCTTAGGAGGTATGTACAATTATTACAGATATGAAGAAACCAAGACATGGAGAAATAAATTAAACTAATCAAAAGTTAATTCATGGAATAGAGTTTATCTCAAGTCAAACAAGTGAAAACAAAACAAAACAAAAGAAACATAAAGGAAAGCAATGAACCAGCACTCTTAACTAAATTTAAGAATCTTGAATGAAACATTAACAAACCAAATCCAAAAGAGTATGAAAAGTTGTTCACTATAATCATGTAGAATTCACCCTAAACTCCTAAAGAGGCTCAACATGACTGAATAAGAATAGTAAACACATGTGTAGAATAAATAATAAAACCATATAATCATCCCTGCAAATATTAAATTCAACATAAGAATGCAAAAAATTAGGTATAGCAGGAGCATACGTCTATATAATAAAAACAATAAAAATAAATAAACAATAGTACACTGAGTGGATGAAAGCTAAAAGCTTTCTGACTTAAATCTGCTAAAAGCCAAGGATGTGTATTATGAACTCATACATTTAATTCAACATGCTACACTAAGTACTAGTTTGAATAGTAAACATAAACAAATAATAAGATAATAAAATAAGACTTTTCCTAAGTCAAATAATCTCTATTTGAAGATAGATATGAATTCGTATATAAAAATTCCCCCCCAAAAATCTATTAGAATTAATACATGTGTTTTTATTCTCAGTGTTGAAGATTGACCCTGGGACCTCACACATGTTGGACAAGCATTCTAACACAGACTTACATTCCTACTCACTAATATTAATAAACTAATTCAGTCAAGTTTGACTTATATAAACTATATATAAAAATCAGTAGCATCACAATATGCCACTTACAATAGCTATAAAAATAAAAATATTTCTGTATCTAGGTTACCTCACTCAAAATAATGTTTTTTAGCTCCATCCATTTTCCTGCAAAATTCAAGACAATAATCACATGTACTTACTCATAGGTGGTTTGTAAACATAAAGCAAAGAAAAACAGCCTACAAACCACAATCCCAGGAACTTAAACAACAACGAGGACACTAAGAGAGACTTTTACAGATTTAATCTACATGGGAAGGACAAAAAGAAAAGATCTCCTGAATAAAATGGGCACTTAGGGACCTTAGGGGAGGGTTGAATGGGGGAGGGGAGTGGTAGGGAGGGGAGCAGAGAAAAATGTAGAGCTTAATAAAGATCAATAAAAAAAGAATAAAAAATTAAAACATTTGTCAATAGATTTAATCAAAGCACTGAAAGACCGGCAAAATTGAAATATGATATATTAATAAATTATAAAAAATAAAAGGCCATTTCAGGCACCCTCGCCTCTATTGCCCAAGGAACAAGCTGGGGACATCTCCTTGGAAACCTGGGAACCCTAGAGTCAAGTCTCTTGCCAACTCTAAAATGGCTCCCTTAATTAAGTGCCTGAACTGGCCTTATCCTATAGCCACCCTGATGAATATCTTGCATATTACCATAGAACCTTAATCAGGTGATGGATGGAGAGAGAGACAGAGACCCACACTGGAGCACTGGACTGAGCTCCCAAGGTCCAGATGAAGAGCAGGAGGAGGGAGAACGTGAGCTAGGAAGTCAGGACCTCGAGGGGTGCGTCCACCCAGTGAGATGGTGGGACTGATCTAATGGGAGCTCACCAAGGCCAGCTGGACTGGGACTGATGGAGCATGTGATCAAACCAGATTCTCTGAATGTGGCTGACAATGAGGGCTGACTGAGAAGCCAAGGACAATGACACTGAGTTTTGATTCTACTGCATGCACTGGCCTTGTGGGAGCCTAGTCTGTTTGTTTGCTCACCTTCCTAGACCTGGATGGAGGGGGAAGAACTTGGACTTCCTACAGGGCAGTGAACCCTGACTGCTCTTAGGACTGGAGAGGGAGGGGGATGGGGAAAGGGGAAGGAAATGGGAGGAGGTGGAAATTTTTAGTAAATAAATAAAAATAAATAAGGCAAGATGTATTATATTTATAGATTGTGAGACAAATATTAAAATATTCATACTACTCAAAGCAATCTATAGATTCTTGCCCATTTTTTGAAATTCAATCCCTCTTGTAAAACCAGATGTTTTTGGGATAGGGTTTCCCTATAAAGCCTTGACTGTCCTGCAACTCGCTACCTGGAACTTATAGCAGAACCTGCTTTTGCCCCCCACATGCTTGGATTAAAGGCATGCCCCACTAACACCTGTCCAAAAATACCAGTGATATTTTTTAACATGATGAAAAAATCCTAAAATTTTATTGGAACCACTATTACTTTAAACAGTTAAAGTAATCTTAAGCAAAAATAGTAAACAGAAAACATTACTACATGATCCTTTGGTAACCAAAACAGAATGGTATTGACATAAATCAGTGAAGCAAATAACCTGGAAGTGAGTCCATACATTTAAAACCAGTTGAAATTTGACAATCCTAAAATACCCCATTGTAGAATAGATAATATTTTCAATACGTGATATGGGCAAACTGGATGTCCACATTTTGTTTATTATAAAGCAACTCCTACTGTCTACTAGCTACAAAAAAAAAAAACAATCTAAAATAGCTCAATATCTTAAATGTAAAGGAAAAATGTGAGAAACATTTCAAGCAAATGACAGGGCAAGGCTTTTTTGAAGTTATCTCAAAAGCATAGGAAATAAGTGTTTGAAAAAGACAAATGAGAAATGGAGAAGTGGCTCAGAAGTTAAGAACACTGGCTTTTCTTTCAGAGGACCCAAGTTCAATTCCCAGCACCTCTGTGGCAGCTCACAATTGTCTGTAACTCCAGATTCAGGGGATTTAAAACCCTCACACCAATATCCATAAAATAAAATTGAATAAATTATTTTTTTAAAAAAAGACAAATGGTATTGTATCAAATAAGAAGTTCCTGAACAGAAATCACCAGAGTGAAGAAATAACTTACAGAAATGGAAACATATTTAATATTGGTCATCCAGAAAATGATTGTGATATGAGAAAATAAGGAAATCCAAATCTCAGTAGCATACAAATAGATCAATTAAAAACTTAGCATTTGCCTCCAAAATCATTTAATATAAGAAATGAAAATGACCAATATTAATGAAATATATTCAACATTATTAATCATCGGGAAAATGAAAGCCAAAACAAAAATGGGATTTCACTCTGTTCTAACAAGTATATTATGATAGTTACAACTACTATAACATAAATGATGACACATGAGAATATGGAAAAATGTAACTTTTGAACGCAGTTAATGAGAATGTATATTAGTACAGTTATTACAGAAGAGAATATGGAGGTTCCTATAAAACACACAAAACAAAATATAAAACTCGACTTTTGTAAGACCCATTAGTCCTATTCCTCACTGTACATTCAAAGGAAAATAAACCAGTATGACAAAGAGATAAACTCATCCCAATTCATTGTAGCACTATTATCAAAAGCTAATAAATGAAAATAACTTATATGAGTATGAATGGGTAAAGTAAATGTAATATGCACACACATACAATAATACTATTCAGTAATAAAAGATGTTATAATTTGTAACATGTCATATGAGATAATTAAGACAGAGAATGACAAGTATCATTTGATTTCACTGATGTGGAATCTAAGAAAATGTATCATATATAACATGAAATATAATAGTGGTCATCAAAGGCTGTAAGAAGAGTTTGGGAAAGGTTGACAACTGTAAACTAAGCTAAATTTAAATGGAAGTAGTAAGTTCTGGTATGCAGTTGCATACTAGAGTAGCTAAAGTGATTATGTTATAGTGATTATATAGTTACTTTAGCTTCTCTGTTATCAAATTTGTGATGAAAATATTTAAAACCTAGTTTCTTAGAAAATTTTAAATATATTATATATTTTAATTGTAATCATACAACTATATCATTAGTGACCAAAATATTTTAGTTTAAGTATTTAATAACAGGAATAGAGAATTTATTAGCCAAATAATTATACTCTGAACAGTAGAAAACATACTTTGGAGAACTTATTCCATGTACAAATAAAGTGAACTGACTGTTGTATAATGTGCATACTGTGACTCAAAATGTTCTGACTACCATTTATAAATGAAATTTAATAAATAAAGAATTGGGCAACAATGATTTTGAATTCTAGTTCACATAATTACAAATTATATATATATATATAATTTGTAAAAGTAAAACTCTTAAGTCTTGGTTTCTTCATTCATAAGATGCTATTAAGACCTTCCTCACGTATTTGTTTTATAGATTGAATAAGATGCTATGAATAAATTGTATTATATATGGATACCACAAACTGACTACTATCCTCTTTTTCTTCACAATATCAAAAAAGAAACTATATTAATTAATTTATGCTTTAATGGATATTCATATTGAGGAAATGACCTTAAACATTTTAACATAAAGAACGTTAGTAGAGTCCTTACTCTGAAAAATTCAAGCATGCTTTTGAAGATTTGAACCCACTATTTATGGTGGATAGTTATATTTAATGGCAGTGTTGCAGTTAAGAATAACAAAGCAATACTGGGGCTGGAATTCATTGGAAGAGTGCTCTCTCAGCATTCATAATACTCTAAGAATGATAGCCAGCATAACCCAAACATTTTTTATTAAAAAGCCTTAATATAATAGTAAAAACAAGTTTATTGATTCATTCATATTATGGATTTTAGTTATTATGCTGTCTTGTGGTTCACTTCCTAAAACTGCCCTCAGTCACTCAACATGATATTTAAATTCAATAATGCTAATTGACTAACAGTTCCAGTGGTTTCAGAGCACTGTTTTATTATTAACAGGAATTCTCAAGATAAAACAAAATGCTGAGTAATTAGAGACTATTGAAAGGTAAAATATCCTCTGATCAGCTGAAATTCCATTTTCAGATTATCATTTAAATTACATGAAATAATAGAAATCATGCATTTATATACAGCTGAAAGATTAAAAATAATAATCTACTTCCATACTGAAAATAGTACTCAGGAAACTAACTTTTACCATGTATATGGATATAATATACATCCTTTATACCACCTTTTAATGTTAGAGTGTGACATTTTTACAATACACACTTTCTGTAAAAAATAAGTCACTACCTTTTTATTTCTAAACTTATTTTAATATTTAAGTTAGTAATAAGGTTTGAAGCTAAATATTAGGCCTATGGATATCTTGGGCATGGTATTTCTGTGGATAACTTGGAAAAAAATCAGTAAATATATGTACTAAATGTTTATGTGAATTCATTTGTGCAAAATTTTAGCTTTTCCATATGATTTTTAACTGATGAAAAATTGAAGTCAATTCTATTTCATAAAAAATAAGACGTAGCCTAGAAATATTCCAAATCCTATTTATTATACCACATATAAATATACTTTAAAAAATTATATTACAAATATGACATGTAGTTTGTGATTATGGAATGTAGTATATCAGCTAACATATAAAGTATACTATAGCAATAGAATTAGAAATTAGGCAAAGTATTTTCCTCATGACTTTATTTCCTCAAATTTTCTTTACCTCAGATTAGTGTTTAACATACTCATATTTCTGACTTGCTTAGTTAATGAGCATTTTCCTTTTTAAATGTGTACATTTTCAGTATTTTCCTTTTACTTTAAATTAGCTATCCTTATAAATATACTATCCTATCAAGCACTCAAGAACAATTAGCAATTATTTTCCTATGAGGAGTTTTTCAGTCTTAACAGACATACATAACAAGCTACCAAAACAGACTTAAAAGAGACACTTTGGAAATTTATTTCTATCTGGTGGCATACACCATAAATAAATAAATAAATAGAAAAAATTTCAAAGAAACAAGCCAATTTTTATACTAAATACCAATCAAGAAATAATTAGATTGCTAGCAGCTATACTACATTATTTTTTCTAGAATTTTATTCCTAGCATATATTTAGGACCCTATAAATGTTTGCTGAACTAAGCTGATTATAGAATTAAAGAGCTGAATAAGTGCTGAAGTAATAAATGCAACATCAGATTAAGAAACACGATAGGAAATACATTGATAATGGACATATTTCTTAAAAAAATTCTTCCAGTGAAATTACGATCAAGACACTAATGCTGCATACTATGGAGCATGGAGATATTCTCTCAAGTTTTGTGTTAATATATATGAATATGAGGTTATCCTCACATGTATGAGATCCTTCAAAATTTAAGAACTGAAAGAAAAAGGGGATGACAACCTTAATCCTTTTAATGTTAAGATACAGAAATAGTAAAAAAAAGAATTTGAGTTCACACATAAGAGATATTATAATGATGAAAACTTTGACTACTACACTTCTGAACCAACTGTCAGGCATTTCTTGATAAAGGATAAAGTGTCACTATACAAAAGATATAATCATTTGGTGAACAAGAGTAAGACTACCATAAATTACAAGATGTGTTATGTAATTTCTCTCAGTACACAATTGTTTCCAAGTGCTCAGTAGCAAGTTTTTAAATTTTTAATGAATGAGATTAAATTAACAACTGGAGATTTTTTTAAAAATACACTAAAATCCCAACGAAAGTATACTTGTTCAGTGCTTGTAGATAAGCACTTTTTTTTTAATGTTACAGGATCTGGTAAATGGAAGTGATGTTTACTGTGCTAACAACAATAATGATAAAGTAAAACATTTTTGAGCAGATTCTTCTTAGAATATGTATTTAAGACAGAAGAAAGGAGTAGCAGTCAAAAGCAAGCATAATAGGAACCAATATCATTAGGAGGAAGGAAGTACATATAGCCTAAGAGTTAAAGTAGGCTGAATAATCTTAGATAGAATATGGCAATAGATATTTCAATGTAGTAATAATTTTTTTTAGAAATTTTATTGTTATTGTTAGGATTATTATTATGAAGATTTGACGTTTTCAATTGTCTGCCCAAACCTCGTATTCCCGTATATTATTTTGTAAAAAGTTTTGTAGAGTATGATTATTTCTCTAATCTATATAGAAAAACATACTAACTCAATAAATATTAATTACCATCATTTTTACAAAACTAATTAATAAAAGCTTCATAAAGTACTTTGAAAACTAGATTTAACCACTGGTAAGAAATTGGAAAAAGCAAAAATCTTAAGAACAGTTTGAAAAGAAGAGAACAGCAACATAAAATACAAAAGACAGTAGTACGCAGCCCATAGAATTTTGATTTAATTTGCTTGGCAAGAAACAAAAGAGACTCTGGACAAGATTTAAACATTTGATTTTTCAAGTCATATTTCTGCTTTAATGTACATACAGAAAAAATGACTGAAGTCATTTAAACTACTATTTTCAATCACATCAAGAGTTAGACTTCAAGGTTATAAAAATGAAATATTCCATTTAAAGTTGGTGAATGCTATCAATGCTCACTGTATCTCTCATAAACACAAACATATTCACATGGAATCTGCACGGATATAGCAATGCAAAAAGTTGTATATATTTACTCCCAGGGCTGAGCAAATATTCAAGAAACACTCATAAAACTCCTAAACTCTTAATTATCAAATAAATTGAGGATCTTGGAACGTACGAATGCTAAGAACAGAAATGTCATCTGATTACTGCAGTTGATTGTTTCTCGAAGATACCAAATGCATCATAAAAGGAGTGAACACATTATTTCACCTGTATTCTCCTAAAAATACAATCTGACCATTTTATGTTATGCATCTTTAGCCACTGTAAAACCATGTGTGTAAATTTCTGTGACAATAACTATCATTTACTTTCTTTTACTCAAAGTTTCCTTAACCATTTGTAGAAAGCATTATGCACTTTCTGAACATATCAGAAATATATGTCACCAGGAACAAACTAAAGCACACAAAGGAGTTTGAAATTATAGCTTTGATCATTACATAATAGTCACATATTTTTTTCCAATTTGACATAGACTGCATTTTTTCTACTACTCTTAGATCTCCCCTATTCCTACTCTTTTTAGTATCATATTGCCATAGGTACTGAAGAATATTAAAGTAGCTCTTATGAGTGAAAGAATACTTGAAAATTATATATGCTCGTGTATATAATTAGCATCCAATATGCATAAGCAATGCACACAACTCAATAACAAACTGAAAAATAGTCAATTAATGGTGAAAGAACCCAAAATAGCCACTTTTCTAAAGAAGATATAGAAACAGCAAAATCAAATATACTCATCTTAATTAAAAATCAGAGTATTGCAAATCCAAAACTAGTCAGTATTACCCCACACCTGCTGGAATACTATTACTCAAAATACTAAAATTACATGTGTGTTAATGTAGATGTAGGGAAGTTAATCATTTTCCAATGCTAGTGTGATGGAGGAAGGTCATTGGCTAATAAAGAAACTGGCTTGGCCCATTTTATTGGTTAGACTACAGGTGGGTGGAGTAAACAGAAGAGAATGCTGGGAGGAAGAGGAAGTGAGGTCAGAAGTAATGCAGCTCCTCTCAGAGCCAGATGCCTCAGATAGAGAGGCATGCTCCGCTCTCCCAGGCAGATGCACTCAATGAAGCTCCTCTGACCCAGGATGGACGTAGGCTAGAATCTTCCTGGTAAGCGCACCTTGGGGTGCTTACACAGATGATTAGAAATGGGCTAAATTAATATGTGAGAATTAGCCTAGAAGAGGCTAGATAGAAATGGGTCAAGCAGTGTTTAAATGAATACAGTTTGTGTGTTGTTATTTCGGGCATAAGCTAGCAGGCGGCTGGGGTGCTGGGGACGCAGCCCCACCGCTCCCATTACAACACTAGTGGAAAAGTAAGCTGTTACTACTATCAATTAAAAACGCTATAAAGATTCCTCAAGTGATTAAACATAGAAGTATCTACTTGTACTGGTTAGTATTTTGTTAACTGACACAAGTTTGTCATCTAGAAGAGTGAATCTTAATTGCAAAGCTGCTGCCATTAGACTTCCCTGTAGCAAAGTCTGTGGGATTTTTGTCTTGATTAGGAGGACCCAACCTAATGTGGTAATGCCACCCCTGGCCAGGTGGTCATGGGTTATATAAAAAGGGCATGCAGTACAATCCATGGGAGCAAGTCAGTAAGCAGATTTCTCTAGTTAAAAACTATTGCCATTAGCACTTTAATATGCCATTTATACCTATATTCAGGCTTATAAATTGAGCATCTTATCATCAAAGGTAATCCTGGTAAATTAATAATCCTTTCATTCTTTGACAATAACTATATTTATGTCATGACTACATATCTAGGTATACAGTTGAACAGTATTTTCTCCACCTGAAAATTATAAATAATGAACACAACAAGCTAGTGAGTGATTAGGCATATTTGTAGACATAATAAGTTTTTGTGTTTCCAACCAAATATAATTTCAAGAAGGCAGAATAAAATCATCAAAGTGCTACTGAACACTGCAAAGGACATAGGCAGACAGCATCATTATGTTCCCATTAAATTTATTTCCAGTAGCCTAAGGAGCTCTGGTTCAGCTCTTTTGAGCATGTGTTTTGCCCAACAGACTTGAAAAGCATGCCCTCTCCAAACTGAAATTATTTACTTAAGTTCTGTTAGGCAGTAAATGGTTGGGTAGTTACTTAGCTGCAAAATGGATCAAAAGTAAGTACTTTTTTTACATTTCTAAGTCTAGCATGGAACAGAAAAAAGTCAGATTTTTAAGTAATAAAGTTATTGTTCTACAACTTCATTTGAGACTGTTAAGTACAATTTTTACTTCACAGTTATTCCTAGAAGCAAAGTGTTAACAACCTTTATTTTCTACTTTCCAAAACACCAAGCCTAGCCTTCAATTTATCACTGAGTTTAATCAGTTAGCCTTTATAATTTTAGGAACAGCATGATAATAAAAAGACAAAAGAATATGATCTAATAAGAATAAACTTAAGAGGAATTTGGCAAGGCCTAGTAGTTCAGCTTTTTTGTGGCATATAAGTATATGGCAGGGCCCACTGGAACAACAGATTTACATGTCTTCAAAACAGGCAGATCAAAGAATTCTTTTACTCCTATGCTATAGGGGAGAAATATATGAAGTCAAAGAGTGACCACCTTCTGAAATTTTCTGTTTCCTTTGGTTGAAAATACTCAGTGTGCCAAGATGGTATATGTTGGGATATCATCTTCTGAACATCCATCTGACATCTATCACATTCATTCCATCTTTTCCTTTTCTTGCTGTTTATATCATATCAATCACAGTGAATTTTGTCAAATCACTTAACATTCCTAATTGCATTCTCATTTGGGATATGACCTATCTATGGAAATTTGAAGTCATTTAGTAAGACAAAAAAATTAAAACACAAGTGATAGTACAAACTGAGTATCTTAAATGTTAGCTTTTCTCTTCCTTCCTAGTACTCAAGAAAAAAAATCCATTTTCCATGCTCTCAGTTCTTATTTGATTCCATTTTATTATGTTATTTCCCTATTTGAAAATGGTATATGACCTGATAGTCTACCAATATAGATTTTTTATACTGTCAACTACCTTAGCGTTTTCATAACCTACATTTCATTATATTTCTAAATATCTTTAAATGTAAATTATTTTCTTTAACTATGTTGTTATACGAATAAATATATAATCATTACAAATAAAATGCATGCTTATTTTCTATAAATTTTATGAAATATTCAATAAATAAGTTCCAACAAACCTCTGTTACCAATTATCATTAAGGAAAAGAAAATGTAATTTACCGTTTTGACTTTAGAGTCTGTCCAACTCTATTGTTTTATGTAAACCTTAATATTACTTCTGAATTAATTCTACTAACCTGCCAAGGGACCTAGTCACTTAGTGGGTCTGCAGCAGTAATACGACAACAAAACAGATTGGTATAAAGTCCTGGAAGAACAGAGGGGATATCTAAATTCAAGAGACATACATGTACCCTTCTTCTGTGCTGAGAATGAAAGCAACCAACAGAGAGGAATAAGAGAAGCATCCGAAGGCTCCATCTATCCCTCCCAAAAGTTCCTGGTGAACTGGTTAAATGGTCTCACATCTAAATTTACATACCCTCTGGCCTTTTTCTTATGGTTTAATATAAATTGTTAGCCAGTCACAGAAATGATTCTAGAATAATTTGCTATTTAAAAAGCTCTATCTCTTCCAGGGAACTTTCTAACTTGTAAGTGAATTTTATCCTTGGGATATCTGGCACAGGAGATAAGTTTTGGTGGTCACAGCTAGGGAGCTGCTACTAGTATCTAGTAGTTAGTATCTAGTGGTTACTATCTAGTGGATAGTATTTAGTGGTTACTATCTAGTGGTTAGTATCTGGCTGCTAATAGTATCTAGTGGTTAAATATTCCATGTAATTTCTTTAGGGTCAGTATTATCTGACCAAAAGAAAGTATTATTAAATCACAATTACTAATATTACTAACCAGAAAAACTGTATTCATAGCATTGCAAAATATGATTGTTTCTTTTATGTATGATACAAGATGCCTATATCTATATTTACTGGCTTTTCCCCATACATATAACTGAACCTCATTTTCTACATCTACAATATGGTAAACATAGCTGTTCTTTCTTTATAGAATTGACATAAAAACAGGCTACTAAATTTCAAAATGCTGTATAAATTTAAAAGGACTAGAATATATGAAGAATGACGATCATGAAAGTGGAAATTTTTGCTAATTTTAAAAATCCTAAACACAACTCTAAATCATTATGAAGGGAACTATACAAGAAAAGAGAGGAATACAATTTAACTTTTTGGCTAAACTAAAAAGAAATAAATTTATTTTAAGGTTCAAACTAACTATAGGAATACATATAAATAATTCAGATAGACAAAGATACATATCTAATTGCATATGCAACTAGAACATAGTTTTGTAAGGCAAATGTTGATAAATACTTTTCAATATGCTTATTTTATTCTTTTCTTTTAGATTAATTTTTAAATTATGGCATTGTCTTTTTTTAATTTATTTATTAAAAATTTACACCTCCTCCCATCCTCCCGTTTCCTTTCCACTCCCCTCACTCCCCCTCCCCCTTCCTCTCCATTCCTAAGAGAAGTCAAGGTACCCTGCTCTGTGGGAAGTCCAAGGCCCTCCCACCTCCATCCAGGTCTAGGAAGGTGAGCATCCAAACTGGCTAGGCTCCTACAAAGCCAGTACATGCAGTAGGATCAAAAACCCATTGCCATTATCATCAGCTTCTCAGTCAGCCCCCATTGTCGGCCACATTCAGAGAGTCTGGTCTGATCACATGTTCATTCAGTCCCAGTCCAGCTGGCCTTGGTGAATTCCCAGTAGATCAGTCCCACCCTCTCACTGGGTGGACACACCCCTCATGGTCCTGACTTCCTTGTTTAAGTTCTCCCTCCTTCTGCTCTTCATCTGGACCTTGGGAGCTCAGTCCAGTGCTTCAATATGGATCTATATAATTGTATTGTTGATCCTTTCTGTTACTCCTTTCCTTTAATCTGTCCAGCTTCTTTCCATTCTTCCCATAGTAGTCATCTACTGACATTCTTTTCATGTGTATTTATATTACTTTCTTTTTATTAATCTCCATTTTCCTTAAGACCTTTTTTCTTTCTTATGATCTCCTCTCTAGCTTCCTGATTTAACAGCCACACAAATTTATATACCATAAAAATTAAAATCAAGGATATACAGATGAGGTAGAACATGAAGCATTTGTCTGAGTCTGAGTTAATTGTCTTAATATTAATCTTCAGATTCATTTTCTTCTTGCAAGTTTAATGATTACATTCTTTTGGCTGCATATAATCCTACTCTGCATATATGCCATATTTTTATCACCCATTCATATACTAATAAAGTTCTAGGTTTCTTAAATTTCCCTACTGAATGAACTAGTTTATAACTATATATATCTGAAAGACTATGAGGATAAAATTACTAACTGGCTTATATTCTTTGTCATTACACAGATTCTAAGACATTCTGATCAAATATGAAACAAAGAAATGTATTAGCTATTTTTTGTATGTAATATTTAAGCATGTTCATGTGTGTGCATGTGCACGGTGTATAAGTTACCATGTTTTGGAGGACAAGATAATCTCATTTTACGTTCCTTTGTACCTAGGCACATTTTTTGAGACAGAATCGCTCATGGGTTTCATGGGTAGGCTAAGCTGGATGGTCAATTAGCCCCAGGGATCCAGTCATTGCACTCATATTTGTTTTTATAACAGCTTTAATTTTACGTGAGTTCTGGTGACTGAACTCAGGTATTCAAGTTTTCAAAGCAATCACTTTAACAAAAGAGTTATTTTTCAAGTCCCTAGTTGATTTTTTTTTACTGAAAATTGTTGTTACTGAATTTTCATTAAGGAAAAATGTATTCTTTATAAATTACAAACAAAATCAGAAGATGAGTTATGCTGAAAAATAACGGAAACAAATCAAATCAAACTTATGGTGGACCTAAACAAGTTCTTAACAAGGAAACAGTAACTGTTAGATAATAGAGATAATTCTATTATTATATATAACGTACTTATCTAATATTCAAAACCAACATCAGACCTTTTAATCATATTCCATTCCTTTTCTTCGAATGTTGATTACCTAATTGTATTTTATATATTTGTAAATAAGGAGCCTCAAACAATCTTCAAATTCACTTTGTTTTCAAGCAAATTCTTCTCAGACTAAATGAATAAATGCCAGTTTAGCACTTTTTATCAAGGAGAATATTGCCTTAGTGTGATGTAATTATTAATCTACATGTATAAAAAGATGTTTTATTTACTCTCTTTATTTCATGGTATTGGAACTCTGATGACGATTATGACCAGAATTTACTAAGTAATCTTAAGATAATCTCTAAATGACATTTATTTTTAAAGTACAAAATCCACTTCTAATAAACCTTTTCTTTTGTTTGAACTCAAGGGGAAATTATCTTTTTTTTTTAGTGTAGTCCCATTCAAATTGTTATATTTAGTTAGTATTTTCATTTCACCAAGGGAGACAACAATTGCTTATTTGTTCATAATGATCAAATTACAATTACACAGAATAACAACAAAATTAAACTCCTTTTTGTTTATGGTTTGTTATTTTATTCATTTTCTTTAGTTGGATTAGGTGCATGCTCTAGACCTTAGCTTTTCTTTGAATTAATTTTGAAATGCTAATATATTATTTTCCAATTTTTGTCCTTCATCAACACTATTTGTTATACTTGAGATTACTTTTCAAGCCTGTGCTATCATCAAATGAAGGAATAAATAATAGTGCAAGACGATATGCTGATTGCAGTAAGGTGTGTCAAAATCAAGTATGACATCATTCTTGCTCTATTCAAATTCAGGGATGTAGCTCAGTGGTAGAGCCCTCTTCTGTTATTCACAAGGCTCTGAGTTCCATCCTCCATTATTCACATGTACATATGTGCACACACATAAATACATACATACCATATATATATGTGTGTAATTTAAATAGATATATAATTATGTATGTATGTATGTCTTTAAATTACTTTCTACATGTTTCTATGCTTACCCTCCCACTAGACAATGCCTACTCACTGACAACTGTTGCTGTATAGCAAACAGTGAATTAGGTCGGTTCTTGATGTGATTAGGAAAACATCACAGAAGTTAGAAAGGACAACTCCTGAAGCTGGATTCTGATTACATCACTCTTTGGTACAAAACTCCCTAGGGTCTACTCGTTAATGTAAAAAGTATACTCTTCTGCCTTCTGCCATGTATAGAAAGCACATTTTCAGGCTGAGTTAATTCCAGGTATCACATCCTCTATCAGCCCAACAGCCTGCTTTTCCCTGAATGTATGTTCAACCCCAAACAACCAATTTCTATTCATGCATTGCTTTCTTCCAACTGCCTCCTGTTTACTTCCATGGTATCTGCCATCCTGGTATCAATTACACTATTTAGAATTAAAAGGGGAAAATATCTACTTAAAAAAAACTATTGTCAGCACAGTGACAAACAACTTAATGAGATCATATTTAGAATAACTATGATAAAAGTGGTAAACTATTCTAAAGTTATTGAACAACATGTGTAAATTGTTGAACTTGATACTTTAAAATTGATTTTTTCCATTTAGGTCATAGTTAAGTATTATAATAATGCTTTCAAAGAATCAGAAGAAAATGCAAACTGATTATTTAGAAGGTTAAATGGGTTATATTAGCTCATTAAATAGACTATATATTCAAACTTTATCTAATTTGATGTTGGCTTCATAGATAGAAATACAATTTTATACTAGTCTTTTTTTTGGTAATTTGAGCAGAGAAATTGACTTTTTTATTTTAGTGATGTAAAAGCCAGTTTAGATTCCTAAATATCTATCCATTAAGCAGAAAAAAAATAAAAATTCAACACACATACAATTGCTTTGTTAGGAATACGTGTATCAAAAAATCCTTATAAAATATGAATATTGATCCCAAACTTTTAGTACTCATTACCCTATTACTGGTGAATAATACTCAGGTGAGAAAAAGTTTGATAAAAGAGAATTTAGAAAGATTGGAAATGTGACTTTCTGCTCAGAAGATCAAATATAATGGATTTGTTCTTTTGCTGAACATTATTTTCCTTAGAAAAATATTTCAATTCTATAAATTATAAATTGAAATATTTCTGCTTAGAAATTGGTCATAAACAAGAGTCATATATCCAACCAAGACCCAAATGTATCAAAACAGTTATTTATTAACACACACACACACACACACACACACACAAAATGTTGAATCTTTGTTAAGCCACACCATCTTCATACTCTACCAATCAGTAATGATCAACATGTATGTGAGTCTTACTGATCCTGGAAATCCATTATAAGAAAATTAATCCAGTTATTTCTAAACCATTAAGCAATACATTCTACAAAACTTTTCTTTTAATAAATTTACTCTATGTTGTTTAAGTGCTACTTAATAGCTATCTTGGGAAAATACTTCATTACATCACCAAACTATAGCAACCTGAATGACAAATTGATAGTACTACTTTTATTATAAATTTTATTCTTTGAGAAAGTCATACATGTATACAATGATATAAGACAATACTCACTCCCAATTTGTCCCATTAAACCACCCCAAAATGTCCCTCTCCCAACTTGATATTTTCTTTCTTCTTCTTCTTTTTTTTTTTTAATAAACAACTAAATTCTGAGGAACTACTGGAAGTTGATAGCTTGCTGGAGAAAAGAGGGAGGGGAAACTGATAGTCACTATTTAGAGCTACAAAACATTTAACACCTGTCTTCATCGAAGTACCTGCACTAATAAACTTGAAGAAAGTTTTTGTTTATCCTAAGAATATTATTTGTGACCTTACAATAATATTCTTAGGATAAACAAAACCTTTCTTACAATGTCTTTCTGAAAAAGTTAAAACTTCAGGACAACTTAGTATTTGTTTGAGCCTAAAACCTAGACATAAGTCAATGGGCACTTGAACATTCTCTAAATATAATTATTTTAAAAGTTTGATATAAATCATTTCTTGCTTGTTGAAGTATTATTTACCACCTACAACTCTGACTTTTGTGTCAGCTCTTAAATACATTCATTCAATGAAGTAACTCTTTTTTTTTTATAGTACATGTAGAACTACTTGCTTAGCTATGATGGTCATTTTGGCCCTACTTGCACCTCTATTTCCTGAGACAAAGACAGCACTGTTTTTCCCTGGATAAATACCAATTATGAAAGCCAAACAGTCTATTCACATGTACAAACACCACTTCTTTAGGCTATTTTGTATATTTTCTTTGTCCTATCTCCAGCATCTGTGAAGGTTTCCTGCTTTTTGGTTTTCTGGAGTTAAACTCACGGATCCCTGAGGTTTCTTCACTATTCCATAATCATTACTGAATAAAACATAGTTGTTTGGTTGTTTGTTTATCATCTTTAATAAGAAGCGTTTGATTTGGACATTTTCTTGAAAAGGTGCAGCTAAACACTTGATTTCCAAACTTATTATCTTATGGAAAAATTAAATTTTCATTATATTTGGAATATTTTAAAGAAAACATTGATCAAAACTTGATTTAAAATTATTACATAGATTATTTTCTGACAACTCAGATGTATGCACAGCATAACTGAGTTGCGGAATAATTTTAAATTAAAATCTGTCAATGATAAATTTCATGACTATCTCTGATATTTCCCCATGGTATTTTATGAGACATTTACAGTTGTTTAAAGTTGTTAACAGTCTAAATTCATTAAAATCAAAGGAATATTTAAATTTTTCATAGTTTTGGCTTTGTGGGAGCCTAGGCAGTTTGGATGCTCACCTTACTAGACCTGGATGGAGGTGGGTGGTCCATGGACTTCCCACAGGGCAGGGAAACTNGAGGGGGAGGGAAATGGGAGGCGGTGGCGGGGAAGTCAGAAATCTTTAATAAATAAATAAAAAATTTAAAAAAATTTTTCAAAGTTCTTAAAGTTTTCAAAAATATCTTTACTGAGACATTGGGTTGCAAAGTCAGGTAGGAGGCTAAGAAGAAAAAAAAATAGGGTTATCAGTGCTAAGGTCATTTAATAACTGACATGCAAAGTTCATTTACTTAAGTACACAGAGATTTAAAAGTCATCTATTGTACATCATTTCCATGTAACTCACAACCAAGAAAAATCAATTTGCTAGGAGATGATATTTGTCTATGAGAATGATGATGGTGGTGGTGATTTAAGTATTACTAGTGGTGTTGAGCTAGGTATGTGCTAAATTATTGGGCTACTATCTCAGTTCCAACATTTAAAAACTGTCTTTGATTTTTACATGTATAGTAAAAACAATAACATGTCTAAAAGAATTAGTTTATATATGTACAAGTAGAATATGTTTATATAAAAAAAATGAATGAAATTTCTGTTTTGCCTAGATTCATGAAAGAATGACAATCGCGTTTATGTGTTCTGTTATTTTATAACTCTGGAGATGTTAGGGAAGTCAATAATTTAAAATCAATTAAATAATATTATTAGTACTAACACAACAATGTTATTTTATTACTTCCTTATTGTGCAAAACAGATATTTGTCAGAATTGCCAAGAATTTGTTATAAATTGCAAATTTTTGCCCCCATCCTTACACAATATGATTTAGAAAAGGTAAAAAGTTCAGGAATATGCATTTGAACAAATGTCTTTACTGTTTCTGATACACACAGTCCACAGTCTGTACCTTGAAATATAACAAAGTAGTTGGAGCAGGGGTAAGACAAACACCTAAAAACAAACTGCAAGAGAAATCTAACATTTATATTTAAAACCAATGGGATCCAATAAATAGAACTAAGAAAAAAATATCCAGATAAATTTTAGAAAAAAAAATCAGAGAGTACACCCTCACAAAACTGACCTAATACAAGTTTAAAGAGTAATGATCAGCTGCATTAAAAAAAAAAAGTTCTAAGTTTTAGTAGAAGAGTTGTTGCAGGAATTTGATTTCTGTGACATGAGCAGTAAACAGGAAATTACAAAGTCATAGCATATTGTCAGTCTAGAAAACTAGAAGATTTCTAGAAGTTTAGAAGAGAAGGAGATGGTCAAAAAACCAAAAGAAGCAGAACCTTTGGAGAAAGGCAGAATAGAAGTATGCCTATATATTGGAATGCAAGAAGGATATGAAAAGTGAAAAGAGAATCGAAGAAATAAGCAAAAAATAGGAATAAAACAGAAACTGACAGACATGGAAGATTTAAAGAATTACATTTAGAAATGAAAAAATTATCCTCTTCTGTAACAGAGAGTGAAGTAATGTTTGTGTGCAAATATAGTTTAGCTTTGTAATTTTGAAGCTAAGAGATTTACATTTTTAAAATTGTGCACAATACTCTAATTTTTAAAACTGATTTAACTTTCTTGAGAAAAATAACATAAGATTCCTCTTAATCTCTATTAATTTTTATCATCAAGCTATATATTTTACATGCCAACCATCTGTGCATTAATACAGTTTTATCGTTTTCCTTTTAAACATAGCAAAATTTTTCAATGTGTCTCTTTTAAGTAGTGTTTCTCCTACCAAGTAAGTGTTCTTTTCCTTAATCAGACCATTTCATTTTTTTTAAGGTTGTATTTGCTACATATGGACTTCAATTTGACACTTTAATAAGTGTTTTCAAGTTTTCTTGTCTTAACATACTACTACTTGTAAATCATTTGTTTTTTCCTTTAGTGATTTTCAAAAGCATCCACTGGCTTGACTTGATCGGGGGAGGGGGAGGGAAATGGGAGGCGGTGGTGGGAAAGAGACAGAAATCTTTAATAAATAAACAAATAAATTAAAAAAATACAAAAATAAAAATAAAAAAACAGCTTTTCAAGTTTTTGGATAATTAAGAAATAACAAAACACTTAAACTCCATTCAACCTCCTCCCCTCCTTTTCAGCTGCTATTGTAATGCGTTTGATTTCTACATCTTTTAAGTCCCATATCAGTATTATCATTTACATAGAAAATAATAATTTAGATGTGCATAAATATTTACCATTTTTTGCTGCTCTTCATTCCTTTCTGCATCCCCGAGATTTCCATCTGGGATCATTTTCTTCTGTTGAAGAACAACTTTTAATTTGGGCATGCTTATTTTAAATTTTCAGTATATTTTTTTTGTCCAAAACGTTTTTATTCACTTTCAGTCTGTAGGATAATTTTAAAGGACATAAAATTTTATGCTTGTAGATATTTCCTTTCAGTACTTCCAGTCCATTTTTTTTTTTTTGGTGTTATGACCAGCATTCCATCACTTCTGACGTCACTGTCTTCTGGCTTGCATTGATTTACAGTCTAGGTTTTCTTTCTTTCAAGGTATTGGTCCCACGTTTAATCAAATAATGGTAGCTCTCCAATGCCTCTGAAGATTTTTAATACATCAAGTTTTCCTGGTTGATCTCAATCAAAAGTTTGTCAATCGGCATAAAGTTCATCATTATTCGAAGCATTCTGAAAACTTCATAAGTGGCCAAATATTTTGGCTGAAGAAGGAAGGAAGGCCTCATGCTGATACTGAATGAATTTCTAGAGTTGGATAGGGGCCATTTTAGAGACTGGTTAAATTTTAGATTAGATTCTGAGACAAGACACTGACCACAGGTGATTAAATGGATAAAGAGATGATATGGATGATTCAATGGAATCTGATAGATATTAATCATAATCAAAGGTACAGATGGGCGTAGTGTGTATCTGGGCTTCAATTTTAAAAAAATACTTTAAAAGGTAGAGTAATAATTCCTACCTATCACAGTTATTTTGAGGACAAAATGGGATTGTGATATGGAAAGGAAATGATGATTGAAAATTTAAATTATGAAGTAATAACTATTAACTTGTTACACACATGCAGCCTTTAAAATTGACTAATATGTGAAATGAGAGCTCATCTCTTAGTGAAAGGAAAAAACTGTAAGTGATTGTTTTTAAGATTGTGAATGTTCTTTAAAATTTTACTCATATAATTGGCATTTACTGATAATTCTAATAGCACTAAAATTTATATGGTAGAGAGGCTGTGGGAAGGTAAATCACAGGTTATAGATTACTTGACATGAAGTCATGAGAGAATAAGGTAAAATGAGACTGAATAGGAAGGGAAGTAAAATGTTTAGGAAGTTATTCTGTGGGTTCTAAATTTATAATATAAAAGACAAATCTGACATTTAACAGGACTTTTTTCCCTCACCCATTTTGCTATCATCCTTGAGTTATAGATATAGAAGTTGTATTGGAAGCATATCAGCTGATAGAATATCCCATGGTCACTTGTTCTCTAAAAACTTAGGGGCAGCTCCAGTTATATACATTACAATATTTATGGGAAGTTACATTAGAAAATGGTAAAAATGCTTTATCTGGCTTGTTAGAAAAATAAAGGAGATTTTTTTCAGTGCAAAAAAAATAAATATGGGCAGTCATACAACAATTTCTAATAAAATTAGTTTAGGAAAGTTATGCTATCCAGATTAGCTACTAATAAGACTATATCATATGTATTTATCCAAGAGTTACTTCCATCTAGAATTCAGAAAGCCTACTGTCTGTTCATGGGCTTCCACTTCATTTCCTAAGTCTTATTACTTGAATACAAACAATATGTCAGCTAAATAATTCTGGGCTTCTCCTTCTGAGCAGCAATAGCATATTTAAGTTAAAAAGTTTATAACTGAGTTCATTATTTGCCATTGTAATATGGAAACAGAATCTAAAATCCGAAAAGAGCAAGCATCTTTTTGAAGCTAGATTCTAGATTTCCACAATGTAGTATAATGACTCATTTTGGAGACACAAAACACTCTTTAGATGACGCATTTTTACATGAAAAATATCTTAAAGTCATTCAGTACTTCAACCACACATTTTGTAACTTAGAAATAACCCCACTACTGGACTTCACAACCGAGAAGCTCAGGGAGTAGCCTTTGGAATTTTAAATATTAAAAAATTACTGAATATGATTTTTATTTAAATCATTAATTTGATTATGTCTTTATTTTGTTTTGTTTGTTGTGTAGTAAGTCTAAACTTTCCTGCTATCTAATCATTTCTTGGCAACTCTTTTATATGGTAAACAAGATTTTTCCACAAGGGAAGATGGTTTACAGCCACATTTATAATTAGACGTTACATAATAAATTTCAAAGGTACAGTTAAACTTTGTCTCTAATATGTTAGGATTACTGATATTGAGAATCAGCATATTTTCTTGGAATAGATTTCACACTTGACTGCAGGATCACTGATAACTTAAAGAACTGTAATGGTCACCAAAGTCCCAAGAAAACTATGAATAAAAATATCATAGAACACAAGTTGTATAAAAATTTTGGAATATCACAAAAATTTTGCCCTTCATAGCCCCCCATTAAACTAAATAGTCATAGTTATGTATACATTAAGTGTGTAAAAAACTATATGAAACAAGGCATCTTAGAGGAAAGATGATTTTGATGAGATGTTTGAACACATAATGCCAAGGCATCAGAACACTTTTTCAGATGTAAAATAATGTTCACAGACAAGGTAGAAAACACATTACTCACTCTAATAGGAATATAGAAATCATTCTATTTGTGATTAGGTTTATTTAGCCATAAACCTATAAGAATTCAAACCAGACATGGTAATATACACCTAAAATCCTAGCACTTGGAAAGTGGAAACAGGAAGATGAGATGTTCAAAGCCAGCCTATGTTATGCGACATTTTCAAAGACAAGCTTAGATTACATGAGACCACACCACATAAACAAACAAACAATCCTAAAACAAAAGGCATGGTACAATATTCTAACTTTTTAAACCACAGTAAAGTAATTAATATAATGTAATCATGAATGCTTAATGAGATGTAGCAAGAATAATTCAGGTAGGGAAATAGAGGGAACCATGATAGCTTAATATAGTCCTTGCCAAAGATACAAGCCTTATCTATGCAGTATTTACATTTTACTTCCAGGACTGCTTTCTTCTTTCAGGATACTTGTGCCCATGCCCACGCAAAGAGAAGAACTGCTAAGAAGTGGAGCCAGAGAAAAGTAGGAAGAGTAAAAAACATGCCTAATTTCAGACATGAAATTACCATGAAGCCAATGAAGGTTAAGTTTTATAGCCCCTTTCTTGAACATGCCACTTTCAAGTCCTTGAGAGTATTTTACATGTAATATTTGAGAACTATAAACATTCATGATTTTCTGTGATTTATCTTATTATGAATGCTTTTGTATATAATTCATACATATATTAAAATATTAATAATATATATTAAAGGAGGGACCGCAAACTGTGTAATGCTCAGGCTCTTGAAAACCTATACCCTTCCTTATTACACATGTCCTTTATCAATAGTTATTATAATTTGATTTTAATATCCTCCAGATTCCTATCATCCTCTTCTAAAGTCTAATTTAAAAACCCTTATCTATAGAACAAACATTTTAATTAAAATCACCAAAATCTATCCATTTCAATACTGAGAATTAATCAGTAAACAAAATATACACAATAATTTGTTTGAGAGGGTCACTATTAAAGAAGTAAGTTTTTAGATGTGTAAGTGACCTCTGTTACCATTAGCAACTCCTATATTTTCTATATATGAACAGTAAGAGTTAGAAAGAAAGTATTACTTGATCAAGTTTACATCTGGGTAAGTATTGGTAAAGTATGAATTTAAAATTGACCGAGTCATACACTGATTGTTAAACATATTGTTTTAAATTCTTTGTTTCTGAGATAACAAACTTTATTTCCTAACATGTTCTGGATTCATATATTTTACAGAATTAGATTAAAATTGTTGGACTGATTATACAAATTTTATAAATCACCATCAGCAGATAATGACATGTTCATTTTCTAATATATTACCATCACTGACTCAATTAAATAATAAGACAACTCCTATTTAAGCAATCTATTCATTTTTAAGTCACTATTTCAACTTAATATAAATCAATAATCTCTACCTTCTTTTCATTAATTTATCAAGATAAAAACATATTTTTCACAACGATATAACAGCAATTTCACTATGAAAATTTAGATAATAACCATTGGGAAATGGAACTATTTGATAATAACTATTGGGAAATAGAACTATTTCTTAAACTATTTTCAGATCATAACTGAAAAGTTTCCACAGTAAATCACTCATTCTGTTTGAAGAAGTCTCAATGTACTGTGAAAGTACATAAAATAAAGTTGTCACATATGAATAATATTGTAATGCCCATAAATTGTCATACAGAATTAAGTGGTTAAATGAATAAGGATCGTTAACATGCAATCCAGTCTAAAGGAAACAAAATAATGCATAAACGTAAGAGAAATATATACTATCACTAGTTATGATGAGTAAAAAATGACTATGATTATGGCTATATTTTACTAGAAAATTATAGTTATTTAAGTAGTCTAGGCATCATGTATTGATATACATAAGTGCTGCTGATAATCAAAGTATATACTGTTATGGCCCTTTAAGAAAGCAATTTTTGAACACATATTGATAAACTCAAACTGTTCATAATCATTAGGGAGATAATTCTATACTATGGTATGCTATAAGGGAATTTACAAATATTGTAATTTTTTAAAAATCTTACTCAATATTGTATGCATTTTTAAAAATAAACATTTAATAATTTGAACAGTGAAATTTTTAAATAACAAAATTAAGGAAATGAAGAAAACAGAAGCAATACATCATACATAAACATATAGTTAGCAATTAAGACAAATTATTAATTCTTTATATTGTAGCAGAAACAGGAACAAGAGAGAAACTCAGTTTACACACACACACACACATCACAAATACTGGTAAAACTAATTCAATTCATTATAATTCATCAGTAATTTAAGAAAAGCATTAATTTTACAGATTTGCACACTGTGCAATTGCATACTGGGGACCATAACCAGAGTTTTAAGATAATTATATCACTTTACTTTAAATACTTGAAATCTGATGTCCATCCAAATTCAATAATACCTGAATAATTAATAAAATTGGTATTTCACCATACACAAAGCATTCCTTTAAAATTAATATGACTATAGTTAAAAAGCGATATTTTGCATATCATATATACTGAAAATATTAGACCAAAATATTGGTTAGCGACAATCTTAGAGCATTTGTAAATATTTTATTAATACTTCATATTAGTGACAAATATTTTTCAAAATTGCTTACCACTTGCACCCTGGGTGGTCTGTCTTCATGAGGAACAGATTCTGGAACTTGTACTTCTGGTTTTGGAAGATCAGGTGGTAGAGAAATTATGTAGCGACATATTTTAGTCACACCCTTGCACTAGTAAAAGATACAAAGAAAAAGATACACAGTACATCAAATTTTACCTTACTTCTAATATGGACATTCCATAATTTTTATTAAAACAAGTATCTATCAAAAAGAAACTGCAATATTCATAGACTGAAAAACATTCATTTATTCAAAGAATTTTGGGAGAAGGAGCGAAATTTATAGTTTTGAAATAAATACTAGTTTCAATATCTTAGCTAATCTGATATGGGTTATAAGCAGATGAGTAGATGGCAAAAATATGTTATGAATGTTGAATTGCTTTGGAATAATAATTTCATGGGAATGGACCTCATAAGTGCATTTAATTTAATGCTTGGTTCTCAGTTCATTGAACTGTTTTGGAAGAATTATGAGGTGTGGATTTTTGAAAGAGGTGTGTCATTAGGGGTGAGCTTTGGGATTTCAACACCTCACATTATGCCTAGTTTCCTCCCTTCCTCCCTCCCTCCCTCCCACTCTCTCTCTTTTGGATCAGGATATATGGTTCCCAATATTGTTCCAGCATCATGGTTGCCTGCCTACTGTCATTCTCTTCCCCATGATGGGTGTGGACTCACACTTTTAAACTATAAGACCCCAACAAACTGTTTCTTCTCTAAATTTCCTTGACTATAGCGTCTTATAACAATAAAAATACAACTAAGACATATTGTATCTACTTATCGATTCACTACAGCTTGCACTCCCATTTAAAACTAATAAAAATTATATGAGCCACCACTACCAAAGGGAAACATACACTATTATAAGGGACCTTTAAATAGATTAAGAATTGGTTACAGAATCTGTCCAAAATGAACTCCTGGAAAATGAGCTATATTATCTAATTTCATCAACTGAAAAAAAAAAAGACAAGACAAGCAACACTTTCTTCAAGCCTGAAGATAAGGGCTCTATCAATTAAATATAACCAGCTCCTATGCTGACATGCTTTAGGACATTAACTCTTAGATTCATAGTTCTTACATAACCTATGACAATATCAGAGAAAATATCTACATAAGCTTTTAAAATAATTCTATTAAACTATATAAATATTGAGTACCTAAAATGTCATTATATTTAAGCTTTTTTTAATTTTAAAGCCCAAGATACTGAAATTTTTCTTATATTATTTCTAGGTTCTATAATTATTGTTTTAATAAATCTATAAATGAGGATTATATTATGATCTTTTGTTAATCATGTGTTTGTCATGACTGTCTAACCAAGTCTCCCTATCTAACTTGAATCAAGTTTTAATGTTGAAAAGTAGGCAAGCATGTGGGGCAGTGGATGTGACCTTGAGAACTGAACAGCAGGATGCAGGTGATATGAAGAGGAAAACAGAAAATTGGGAAGAAAGCCTGTTACTGGGAAAGGGGAGAGAGAGGCCAATATAGTAAGAGAAATGAGGGAAGAAGGACAAATAGCATGAAAAATATTTGATAAAGCCTCAGGTAATCATTTTATATTTTTCTGAAACTATTTATAATATATGGAAGTAGACACACACACACACACACACACACACACACAGACACATATTGCTTAAAAGAAGTTATGCAACTTGGGCTGACCATGTCCAGGACAGCTAGGACTGTTACACAGAGAGGCCCTATCTCAAANAAAAAAAAAAAAAAAAAAAAAAAGAAAAAAAAGAAAAAAGAAAAAAAAATGATTGTAAAAAACAAGACCACAACAATAACATTATCAATAGATATGCTAACTAATATTGAAGGGAGTAAATTTAATTGGGTCCCACTCCTATACGTGTAAATAAAGACTTAAAGACTGCTTAGAGGGAGAATTAACTTCTGGAAGGAATCGGTCAACTAATTTGATATCCAGTACAAGTGGTCAGCTCTGATAACATATACATACAATCAACAAAATGTACTTGGCAGCTTGTATTTATATAATTGTTTATACTTACACATATGAATACATGTCTGTAACAATATAATCAAATCAAAAGGTTATTGACTTGAAAGTGAGGGTGAACATGGAAAGAATTGGAGGAAAGAGACAAAGGAGTGGCTAGAAGAAGAAAAGGGAAAATGGAAAGTGATGTAAATGTCTTAATAAAAATGTATATAAAAATGAAAAATGTAGCCGGGCGGTGGTGGCGCATGCCTTTAATCCCAGCACTCGGGAGGCAGAGGCAGGAGGATCTCTGTGAGTTCGAGGCCAGCCTGGACTACAAGAGCTAGTTCCAGGAGAAAATCCAAAAATAAAAAAAATGAAAAATGCACATTTTCCCCTACCTGACTAAAAACATTTTGTAATCATTCATTATAATTAGGATTGAAATTTAACTTTTAAATTGATAATTTATTTCTTATCTTTCAAAAGTAACTTCATGTAAGGAGTACCCTTGCTTAATCCAAACACAGTCTTACTAGGAAAATGAAGAAACAGTAACTATACCAAGTCAATTAGATCGTTATGTTCCTATTCATAACAAAAATGTTGACATACAACAAATTAAAAGCTCCAAAATGTCTTGATACCCATAGATTTCTAGATATTGTAAATGACCTGTTACTTGATTTAATCCAATGACAAATACATGAAGGTTAGGATATCTCTTCTTATCTCTCCCCCCAAAAAATTAAAAAAAAAGTTTCCTTTTTATTATTTTATTACATTAAAAAATACCAATCCAAATTCCCACTCCCTCCCCTCCTCCCACTCCCTCTACACACCCTCCCACCTCACCCCCTCCAATCCTTAGAGAGGGCAAGGCACCCTGTCCTGTGGAAAGTCCAAGGCCCTCCCCACTACATCTAGGTTGAGCAAGGTATACATCCAAAGAGACCAGGATCCCAAAAAGCCAGTACATGCAGTAGAGACAAATCCCAGTGCCCTGGTTAGTGGCCCCTCAGTCTGCCCCAACTGTCCCTCTTATCCTGGAAGACTTGTGGCAACCGTCAGTGATGCCACTAAACACATTTGGGAAGAGATTAGTAGCCACAGCCATTATATAATAATTATAGCCTGTATTTTTTAAAATCTCCAGAAGAAGTAAAATGTGGCAAAATAAATTTTGATTTTTTTTAATTTATTTATTAAAAATTTCCACCTCCTCCTCTCCTCCCATTTCCCTCCTATTCACCCCACTTCCCCTCCCCCTCCGTCTCCAGTCCTAACAGAAATCAGGGTGCTCTACCTTGTGGGAAGTCCAAGGCCCTCCCACCTCCATCCAGGTCTAGAAGGTGTGCATACAAACAGACTAGGCTCCCAAAAAGTCAGTCAGTACATGCGTAGAATCAAAACCCAGTGTCATTATCAATGGCTTCTCAGTCAGCCCTCATTATAGCCACATTCAGAGAGTCTGGTCTGATCACATGCTCTTTCAGTTCCAGTCCAGCTGGCCTTGGTGAGCTCCCAATAGATCATCCCCACAGTCTCAGTGGGTGGACGCACCCCTCGTGGTCCTGACTTCCTTGCTCATTCATCTTCTCCCTCCTTCTCTTCATCTGGACCTTGGGAGCTCAGTCCAGTGCTCCAGTGTGGGTCTCTGTCTCTATCTCCATCCATCGCCGGATGAAGAGTCTATGTTCATAACAGCACTATTTGTAATAGCCAGAACCTGGAAACATCCTAGGTGCCACACCCTCAATAGAAGAATGGATAAAGAAGGTGTGGCACATATACACATTAGAGTTCTACTCAGCAGTAAAAACAATGACATCTTGAATTTTGCATGGAAATGGATGTAAATAGAAAACACTTTACTGAGTGAGATAACCCAGACCCAAAAAAAGATGAGTATGGTATGTACTCACTCATTAGAGGATTCATTCTAGCCATAAACAAAGGACATTGTGTCTATAGTTCATGATCCTAGAGAAGCTAAATAAGAAGGTGAACCCAAAGAAAAACATGTATTTATCCTCCTGGATATTGGAAGTCCACAAGATCTCTGGACAAAAGTTGGGAGCACGGGGGTGGGGGTGGGGTGAGGGAAGGGGAGATAGGGAGAAGGGGAGGATGGGGAGAGTTTGGGGGAATGGGATGGTTGAGATGGACAAAGGGTAGATATAGGAGCAGGGAAGAAGATATCTACATTAAGGGAGCCATTTTAGGGATGGCAAGAAACTTGGCTCTAGAGGGGTTGCCAGGTGTCCAAGAAGATGTTCCCAGCTAGGTCCTTGGGCAGCGGAGGAGAGGGTGCCTGAACTGGCCTTATCCCATAGCCACACTGATGAATATCTTGCATATCACCATAGAACCTTCATCCGGCAGTGGCAAAATAATTTTAATGGTGAATTCCAGGCATTTAGTATCTTTGCTTTAATAAAACTTGACTGACTTAAAAAATTAGTTTCCAATGAGAAGAACATTTATGATTTATGACACTTTTGGAATGAGTATATATGTCTTGTAGTATAATTAGATGATATTAAGAAAAAATAATTAAAGAATATTCATATTTTATCAGTCAAAAGGAAATGGATACTATTACAGTGATTCCTACTTGTGTCCCACTTGCCTTTTATACTTCCTTTTTCGTTTTTAAGAGACAGGGTTTCCCTATGTAACAGCCCGAGCTGTTCTGGTACTCATTCTATAGATCAGGTTAATATCAAATTCACAGAGATCCACCTGTCTCTGTCTCCTGATTGTTAGGATTAAAGGTGTGTGCCACCACCGCCCAGTTTGCCTTTTAGACTTTTAATAAAATATTTGGCTGTATCCACAAAGCCTATCTAAGCCTATCTATCCTGATTTATCACATCTACCTCCTCATTTTTACCTCTGATAGTAATACTATTTGGACATGTAAAGAAAATTAAATCAAAAAGAGAAATAGTGTTGTCATCTGGTATTTTTTGTAATATGAATTTTCATTTACTTTCCAAAAATGTAAGCAAATAGAATAAATTATTATCCACAAATTAGAAATGATAGTAATTTAGAAACTAAACAGAGGTTTTGCTTTTAAAACTAGGGCTTGCCATTTTTTTTCATTAAGTTGTTGCTATATGGTTAAATTTTCCAAAGAGAAAAACTAGAATTAAGGAATAATATTTTCAAAATTATTTCCTATAGTGCAAATTACTATGGATACAAGGGAAAACAGTCAATAAAGTTGTAAAAATATGTAATTTTTACTTAGGCAGAATACCTGTTTCCCTTATCTGATGATGTTATTTAATTTTTATGCTAGACAGTGTTCTTGTAATTTTAAATTCAGACATCACATTCTTATTATATATCATATGTAAATGTTAAGTAACCTACAGAGAATAAAATTAAAAAAAGCAAACCTGGATCATAACAATAGATTTTATATAGTCTAGTAATTCCTAATTTGATGGTGTTATCAGCTATATGTTTTTCTAAAGATTGATTTCCTGAATACTCAGTCTCATGTATTTTACATCCTAAGGATTTGCCTCCCTGGCATGAGAGAACAAAAATATTTAAAAGATTATCTGGCCTCTGCATGTGCAATAAATATGTAAACTCAAGCTCTTGGAAAGATGGTGTACCTGCATTAAACATTCTATAAAGGCTGACTGATCGAAACTCTGATGGTTATGAATAGGTAAATTATTGGGACTATATAAACAGACATCTATCTACCTTCCACTAACCCAAAAGCTAAGATTATTATGAGATGGCATTTAAGGTCTATAGGAGAGATTTACTTGCCATACTATACACTGCCTACATAATGATTCTATCAGTGTATTCAAAAAGGTTTTTTAATTTTTTTATTATCTACCTTCTGTTTTATTTTAAAAATCTAGAAATTGTTCTCATTTGATTATGGAATTTTGGGCTCCAGGGCAGGAGGTCATACACTATGCATCAGTACTTTAAAAGGCCAACTGGGGAATGGTTACTTCCTCCTGTACAAGAGAAAAGGTTCTGATTTAACTTTAAAGGCATAATGTTCTGATTATTTTCAATGTGTTACTTCAACTAGGCTTGCTAAACACCTGAGTAAAAAGTTGGAGGGTGTTGAAGATTAGATAGCTATAGTCATAATTTACCAGACACAGAAAGCAATTTATGATAGAAAGTAAATTATGTATAAGACTTTGGACTCACCAAAATAGGATAGATATGAAATATTTTCTCTGAATTTGTCAAATGCAAATGGACTAGACACTGTTGATGTACTTATTGCCTGTATATATTGTATATAGTCATTGTACTTATCGTATATTGTTTTCTTATATTAGTTATAGCCTTCTTTTTATTTTAGACAAAAAGGGGAAATGTAGTGGCATTTCAAATTTTATTTTAGTAAATAACGTACAACACTCAGGGAGGCACACTCACCTGAAGACATAATAGGTCCTTAATGAAATAATATTCCCATTCCTTTAATGAGTTACTATTCTCATGCATCTCAGAAGGCTCTTCCAGGATTATTGATTGCTGCTCTTCTTGCCAATTTTCTGAGCTCCACTTCAAAAGCATAACTTTTTGTTTTCACCCTTGTAGCTTCTCTTTGGACACCAACCAATATTTTAAGCATTGATTTCCCCAATACTCTGGGAGTTCTCTTTTACCAAAGACATTCATTCTACCTTTCCACACTGCCTGCAGACTTCCGTTGCTGACACAAAAGAAATGACTTTTTTTCCATTTGCCTTATCCATCTTTCAACTGCTGGTAGGTGCCATGATTTACAGATTGCCTGCCTTTCTGTTTTTCCCTGAGATTCTATTTTTTTCCCTTCAGCTATATTCCAGGTTATTTTTAAAATTAATCAATAAGAATAGAAACCTACCAAGGGGAATCATAATGGAACAATAAGAGGATGTTTAAAATCATCATGATAATTTTAGTAAAATGTGAACAAATTCATATAATAACCATTTAAAATTTGTGCACATTTTTGTAAATAAAATAAAATTTAACCAAAATGAATATTGATGTTCCATTAAACATACTCATGTTGATTTCTGCAACTTACTGCAGTGCTTGCCATAAAAATAGGGTTGGGAATTGCATTGACTCTGTAGATTTCATTTGTTAAGATGGTCATTTTTACTATGTTAATCCTACAAATCCATGGTCGTGGGAGATTTTTCTAGCTTCTGATATCTTCTTCAATTGCATTCTTCAAAGACTTGAATCTATTGCCAAACAGGTCTTTCTTGTTTAGAGTTACATCAAAATATTTTATATTATTTGTGGCTACTGTGAAGAATATTGTTTCCCTAATTTCTTTCTCAGCCTATTTATTGTTTGTATATCGAAGTTCTGCTTCTTTTGTTGTTGTTGTTTATTTTAGCCACTTAATTGAAGGTATTTATCAGCCTGAGAAGTTCCCCGGTAGAATTTTTGGGTTACTTAATGCATTCATCTGTGAATAATGATACTTTGAATTCTTGCTTTACAATTTGTATCCCCTTGATTTCCTTTAGTTCTCTTATTGCTCTAGCTAGAATGTCAAGTACTATATTGAATAGATAAAGAGAGTGGAAAGCCTTGTCCCTTTCCTGATTTTGGAGGAATTGCTTTGAGTTTTTCTCCATTTAATTTTATGTTGGCTACTGGCTAGATGTAAATTGATTTTATTATGTTCAGGAATGTCCCTTGTATCCCTGATTCCTCCAAGACTTTTTATCATAAAGGGGTGTTGGATTTTGTCAAAGACATTTTCAGAATCTACTGAGATGATCATGTGATTTTTTTTTCTTTCAGATTATTTGTATGGCGGATTGCAAAGACAGTTTTTCATATGTATTGGAAAAGACAACTGGAATCAGGAACGTCTTTGGAATGAGTTAGAAACCTAATGCAATAGACACTCCCATGAATCTATGAGGGTTACACTAACCAAGACTCCTAGCAAGAGGAGATATGGAGAATGAAACATCTGCTGCAACCAGGCAAGACTTTCAGAAAAGAGACTGGCACCGAACACAGCCACATAAGGTTTAACCTTAAATTTACCCTGCCTACAAGATATGCTGAGGTAAAGGCTGTGCAGAAATTGTGGGGGTACCCAGTCAATGAATGGAGGGCAAGTCATTTTCAGACACCCTGTTAGAGGATCCTCACCTTTTAATGAAACTGAATGTATAGTTACTCCCATGAAAACTGACAAGTGTCTCCTTTCTACTTATTTTTTGTCCTCTGCGTTATTTAATCTTGCAATTAAAAAAGTCTATCTTAAGAGAGGCCCTATTTTTTTCTTTTGACAGGAAAATGATACTTAATATTTGAATATCTTACTGGGACATTTTACTTACACAATAAATAAGTCTTAAAGCCAAATTATTTTCTTTTATCAGCAAATTGGAAAAAGAAAAAAAATTTAAGACTCTTTGGTCTGTTTCTATACTGGATGCTACATTAAGAATGTAACTAGTATTTGGTGATTGCTCTTGGCCTAAAGCAATTGCAAAGCAATAGGGAAAAACAAAACTCTTAAGTTTTTAAGCCAGTCAAACTTCCTTAAAATTAATACTAGCTTGATTTAGAAAATAGAAAAAATGAATTTTCTATTTCTTTCAACCACACATATATCATAAGCAATCTCTAAATTGTAAATGAAAAACTATGTTAGTAAAAAAAATGAGTATACATTTAAATGAATATAGGATAAATTTTATTTTATTTAATTCCCTAACAGTGAAACTTTTTTATTGATTTTTTATTGACCTCTACATTTTTCTCTGATCCCCTCCCTGCTTCTCCCCTTCCTCTTCTATGCTGTCCCAAGGTCCCCATGCTCCCAATTTACTCAGGAGATCTTGTATTTTTCTACTACCCATGTAGATTAGATTTGTTTGTCTCTCTGGGGGTCCACATTGTTTTCTAGGTTCTCTGGGATTGTGATCTGTGTGCTGATTTTCTTTGCTTTACGTATATAAATCACCTATGAGTGAGTACATGTGATAATTGTCCTTCTGTGTCTGGGTTACCTCACTCAAAATGTTTTCTAACTCCATCCATTTGACTGCAAAATTCAAGATGTCGTTAATTTTTTTTTTTTTTTTTGCTGTGTAGTACTCCATTGTGTAAATATACCACATTTTCCTTATCCATTCTTCTGTCAAGGGGCATTTAGGTTGTTTTCAGGTTCTGGCTATAATGAACAATGCTGCTATGAACATAGTTGAGCACATGTCCTCGTGGCACGATTGAGCATGTTCATGTGCCACGATATATACCCAAAAGTGGTATTATTGGGTCTTGAGGAAGGTTATTTCCTAATTTTCTGAGAAATCGCCACACTGACATCCAAAGGGGCTGCACCAGCTTGCACTTCCACCAGCAATAAAGGAGTGTTCCCTTTACCCTGCAACCTCTCCAGCATAAGTTGTCCTCAGGTTTTTTTTTTTTTTTTTTTTTTATCTTGGCCATTCTTACAGGTATAAGATGAAATCTCAGAGTTGTTTTGATTTGCATTTCTCTGATGATTAAGTGTTGAACGAGGAGGGTGGCCCTTTGTTTGTCCCAGCAGCCCAGCTAGGTTACACCGGAAATAAACACACAGAAACTGTATTCATTGAAACACTGCTTCACCCATTAGCTCTAGTTTCTTATCGGCTAATTCTTACATCTTAATTTAACCCATTTCTATTAATCTGTGTATTGCCACATGTCTGTAGCTTACTGTCAAGATTCTAACCAGTATAGGCCTCAGGCAGGAGATCCATGGCTTCTCTCACTTTGCCCTTTTTCCCAGCATTCAGTTCTGTCTTCTCTGCCTACCTAAGTTCTGCCCTATCAGGCCCAAAGCAGTTTCTTTATTCATTAACCAATGAAAGCAAGACACAAACAGAAGAACCTTCTATACCAACTAAGGATGTTGAACATTTCCTTAATGAAACTTTTTAGTGAAATTTTTATGAGGATTAATGTCACTATAACAATATTTGCTACAATGTATATTAAACTTGTTTACTCAGGTATTAACAAAAATGTCTAAAAATGGTTATAGTCTTTGACAAAGACAGTTTTACAAATTAAAGTTATTAAGGAAAAGTCAGAAATATTAATAAAGAAACTAGTTTTAGTTTCAGAATGCAATGAGAAGACACTTTAGTATTCTGTCTTCACTGTCGTTTTAGTTTTGTTCTTAATCCTATAATATTTTCTAAAACATATTTAGTATTTCCCAATTAAATTTATATATCAAGAAAATAAATCAAAATATTCTTTAAATATTCATGTATACAAATAAATAATTATACAGAGGAGTAAAGGAAATAAAGTTATTTACTTTACTAGGATAATGAACAATAGAGTGAATAAGAAATATTTTAACTAGACAACTAGTTAACTAGAAAAGTCGGTGACAATTCTGTGGCTTGGTCTTTTAGTGGGACCCCTGTCAGTGGGACCAGGATTTATCAATAGTGCATGAACTGGATTTTTGGAGCCCATTCCCCATGGTGGGTTACCATGCTTAACCTTGATATAGATGGAAAGGTCATGGTCCGCCTTACATTATGTCAAGCTTTATAGACCTGGGAGGCTTTACCCTCTCTGAGGAGTGAATGGGGATGGGGAAGCTGAGGAGGGGAGTGGGAACTGTGTGTGGTTGGCATGTAAAATTAATTTTTAAAAGATGAAAATGTTTTTAAAGGGCACTTACCACATCTATTATATCAGATTCATTTTCGTGGCTAAGATCAGTCTACAAAAAAAAACAGAAAAAAGTAAATTATTGTTTATATAAAACTTATTTATTTAATGGAACAGAATAAATATCAAATTATTTCCACTAATTTTTCATATCTTAATTAAAGAAACATATTCTTCTGAATCTGAGGAACAATCCGTAAATCTCCATTCTTATTTGAGAAGCAGAAAATTCATAAAGAAGTTTGCTGTAGGAACTCCTTCAGCCAATAGGCTTTAAGACACTGGCCCACTTTGGGTGTTGTCACATGTAATATAAATGCAGACGAAAAGTGTGCATGGGCCTCTTTGCTGCTCAACTTGATTCCAGTTCTCACTTATGCAGAGGACTGCAGATCCATATCAGTACTCTTTCTGAGAGTTTATCCCCAGTTAAATAAACCTTTGTTATACTCTATTCCAGGCTATGGTGGAACTCTTTTACAGACAACAAATTGGTACCTACGTAGCCAGAGTCCATGTTATTGCTGGGGTCTTGCCCAGACCCCTGTCTGCAGTCTTCTCCCACCCCACATATCTGAACTACCCCTCTGGCATGCTGCTGCACACTGTTTGGCTGTCCCACCACGTGGTGACTTGGCAATTTCCTCCCATTCATGCCTGGCTTGGTCATGCCTACTAAGTGGCTGACTTACTGCTGCCTGGTAATTTTTTGCCAAAAATCCTCTGCAGCTTCTCTGGATTCTTCCAGGTCTGCTCTGATCAGGCTGAGCTCTGACTCCAGGAGCAGGGGCTGCTCTGGCTTGATTTCCCAGTTCAGATCTGTGAATGCCTGGCTTCAGGCAATAACCTCATAGCTCATGACTGCCTTCAAGCTGAGTTGCTTGAAATTCTACCCAAATCAAACCTCTGTATGCAGAGCTTACTTAAGAGCTACTTACTTAAAGAGCTACTTTCTTTTTTTTTTCTAAAAGTAGGTAACTAAATTTATTAGTAATTCTAAGTCTCAGGTAACTCAGGTACTGATCTAGAACCTGCCTTACTGTCACAACCACAATACCTGTTGGCCAAAAAGATTTCAAGTTAAATAAGGTCAACTATGTATATATAAATGAAAAATTAGAATTTGACTTTAATCCAATATGATTTAATAGAAAACCCTACATAGAAAACTTTATAAATGCAAAAAATAGGTATAAAATATCTATGAAAAACTTAAAACTGATGAAAGAAAATACATAACAAAAAATGGTGTTTAACCACCTTGAATAGGAAGATTCAATGTATTTTAAATGTCAGTTTCTCTCAAATTAACAATCCAAATCAAAATCGCAGAAAATCATCATGTGGATATCAACAATGTGATTTGCTAAATGACATAAGACTAATAATAAATTATTAAGGAAGAAAAATAAGTTTAACAGTACTGGCTAGTTCCCTACTTCAAGACAAACCTGTGGGTCCACCAATAGATGAATGGAAAGGAAATTATGGTGCATATATACACAATAGAATACTATTCTATCTTTCAAAAAGAAATTCTGAAAATTTCCGTGAATTATTTGTCTTATTTCCTTTTTTGCTTACTATAAAGTTAATGTTTTTGAACAGTACTAATGCATTCAAAATTCAACCTGTTAAAACATTCAGATAATAAAATAAAATATAAAAATAAGCCTTCAACTATTAACTTCTATAAGATATCACTTGGAAGAGAGGTGAATAAATTGTTCATGATGGTTTATTGAGAGAACTGTTATTTTCTAACCCAAGAGAAGAATGAAATAATAAATGTCACCCAAATATGTGTTTTCACTTTTAATGAGAGATTCCAAGTGATTCCAAGTATGGCAGTCTTTTCTTCCATGATAGTTTAAAAGTATTGTATCCCACACCAGACAATCAAGAGACTCCTTTATAACAGAGGAGATTACTATTATAATGGAGAGGCCAGAATGAATTCTACTGTTCAGGCCTTCATTGGTTTTTCATAAGCTTTCATTAAAAAACAAACGAACAAACAAAAAAAAAACAATAGATGTGTTTCTGTGTTTCTTGTAACCCTGACTGCTCTGCGGGCTGGAGAAGGAGGGGGAGGGGAGCGGGGAAGGGGGAGGGAAATGGGAGGCAGAGGTGGGGAGGAGGCAAAAATTTTAATAATAATAATAATAATAATAAAACAAACTTAATAAAAATGTTTTAAAATGTAGCTTCTAGGCACACGTGGGTTATTTCTTTAAAGGCCTAGCAGGAAAAAGGATGATTTTGAGTGGCATTCTGCCTTAGGGAACTGAGTCCTTGCATTCTTAATGGAAGAGTCACTATAATGTGTGTGTAACATTCAAAATCCTCATCCTACCTCTGAAAGATGGTCACCTCCCATACATCTTATTGCAAATTGAAACTTAACCCTGTCTTTTTCTCAAAGATGAAGACTCTTAAGGGTCCCTGAAAAGACTTGGTTTTTCATCTCTCCTCTCTCCTCTCTCCTCTCTCTCCCCTCTCTCTCTCTCTCTCTCTCTCTCTCTCTCTCTCTCTCTCTCTCCACCACCTGTGTGTGTGTGCGCACGCACACGTGCACAGACATGCACACACATCACACACACATGCACACACATGTCTGTGCACTAGTTGCTTGCAATAAAACCAGACTTTTCTGCAAGACCGGTTAGCACTCAGCCACTGTTCCATCTCTCAAACATCATTTCTATATATCTTGATGTGTTCTTCTCCTTCTACAAATAATCAGATTTCAAAGGGGTCAAAATTCAAAGGATAATGCAACTGTAGTACATTACAAAACAAGTAAAACTATGGCAATCAGTATGTTTTTTCAGACAAATGGTAATCAATTTATGTCAAGATCAAGCTACTCTTGTGTCTCTACCCAAAGGATGCTTTATCCTACCACAAGGACACATGCTCAAAAATGTCCATTGTATCTCTATTCATAATAGTCAGAAATTGAAAGCCATTTATTTACATGTCCTTCAACAGATAAGTGGATAAAGAAAATGTGGTAAATTTATACAATGGAGTAATACCCAGCTGTTTTAAAAATGACGTCATGGAATTTTCAGGCAAATGGATGGAACTAGAAAAAAAAAATCCTAAATGAGATAACCCAGAACCAGAAATATGGCATGTATTCACTTAGCCATTAAATAAGTGATATCCAAGGTATAATCCATAGACCAGAGAGGTTAGATACAGATCAGTGAACTAGGGGGGAACACATGGTTCCTTCTTAGAGGGTAAAATACAATAGATTTTATGGATAGACTAAGGTATGGACGGGCATGTGAGGATCCAAGAGAAAAAAAGAGGCAAGATGGAGAAATAAGGTATAAAAATATTAAAAGTAAAAAGTAACAGGAAAAAATAAATACATAATTTTATAATTTAGATTCTAAACTATCAAAAATAAATATTTCATACCCACAACTGTAAGTTAACATACTAGGAAAAATACTGGTGTACAATCTGGTCATTTCCTCATGAAACATTTATCCAACATGACATTGATCCACTATACTTAAAGAGTGAGCATAAACATGTGAAAGCACTGTAATAGATTAAAAATACATATTCCCTTTAGTATCAATGTGAAAACAGGAAGCATATTACATGAGTTGTATGAAATATCTATAATAGGAACATAGACAGTGTACTAGCATTCATGAAAGGCCAAGAGGAAGACAGATATTGTAAAATATATATCAAATTTCTTATTGGGATGATAAAAATATTTTAGATGATAAAATAATCATCTAAAACATTAAAAAATATATACTATCATGTATTATTACAAAATACTAAGTTGTCCTTTTAATATTTTATGAGATTATAATGTAATAATATGGTTTCTTCCATTCTTTTCCTTCCTCCAAACCTGCTATATACCTCACCTTTTTTTCTTTCAAATTCATGGCCTCTTTTTTCATTAATTGATGCTAGATGTATGCATAAATTTCCGAAATAAAACTTTCTCAGTCTGTAAAATATTGCTTGTATATATGTTTTCTGGGATGACCACCAAATAGTTATTTTTTTACATGAGTATTACGTCAATTAAAGGTAATGTAATTACTCTCCCTTTAGTTTGCATAACTTCAACTAGTCTGTTTAAAAGCAAGTTTCTATGAACTACATTATGACAGTATGTACAGATCATGACAAATGTGTTGGCACTCAAATCAGAAGCTTCCAGAATCTGAAACAAAAGTCTTTTATGAACAAAAGCACTGGTACTAGACAAATCTGATAAGTAGCTATATTTTGCTGTTTGAACTTCAATTTAATAATTTAGAAAAGAAAGTTCATGCTTTTCAAGATCATAAGGAGAATAAGAAGAATAGAAAGTAATTATCACATCATTATTATTTTATTAAGTCAATTTTTTTGAACTGTTAGATGAGGTAATATGTCTCTTAATGACAGCTATCTTCCAGTGAGTAAAACAAGTTCCAAATTTTGCTATTCACAGTAAAGTTTCATAATTTTCATTACAGATGTTTTGTTCATCAGGAAATATGAGTTAGCAATGCAAATATAAACCATATGTTACACTAGTTTTAGGAAACGAATGAAGAAAAATCATTTAATTTTATAAACTGACAATATTAATCACTGTAAACTCTCAAACAATATAAAATTGTACAGTTAAAAAGAAATTGTGGTGGGGGACTGGAGAAACAGCTATGTCAGCAATTAAGACCACAGGCTAATGCATTCAGACGATCTGTTTTTTATTCTTAGCATCAAGATATCAAACAACTCATAACAATCTGAAACTCTGGTTCTAAGGAATCTGATGCTTTTTACAGCCCTGATGTGTACTATGAATTCACACTTTACATAAAATATATAAAAGCCAGAGACATTAAATATTTTTTAAAAATTTTTAGCATTGGGTTTTCCTTATCAGAATCATCTGGAAAATCTCCAGGTTCCCATATTCCAAGATTTTAATTTATGTTTTCATAGACAATGCTGCAAAACATAACTTTCTAACAATCATCAGTCAATGCTGATAGGAAACATTATCTTGGGATATTGTCAAATTTTACATTTAAGGCTGCAGTAACAAAAACGCGTATATAGTAAAAACTACATATTGCTTCCATACATTGTTACTGCTAAGGTTAAATTTATTAAATTTATTACATATATGTGTTTCTTTGAATAAAGAGTTTTCTTGATGTTTGTCTACAAAAAAAAGTGTCCCTTAAAGTACAATTATGAATAGCGTCCATATTGTCAGTAACATTAAAAATATTTTTACTTTGGTAGCTTTTTAGTAATGACTTAAAACAGAAAAACCTAGATTCATAGCAAATATTACTGGTATTTTTCTACACACTATGAATGAGATATAATAAAATAATTTACATTCTTCTGAAAAAGGCATTACAATTATATTTTGAAATACATTGATTAGTGCTCTTTTATAATGTAAAAATATTAGACTTCCATAGTCAGGAAAAGCTGCTTTTCTAATCTTTTTTTTTTTACGTTTATTTTATAATTGCCTTAGGGAAAATTTTGTGTTTTCTCTCCACCAGGTTCTTTTTTTTTTAGTATCTTTTTTTAATTTATTTATTAAAGATTTCTGTCTCTTCCCCCCCTCCGCCTCCCCTTTCCCTCCCCCTCCCCCAATCAGATCCCCCTCCCTCGTCAGCCCAAAGAGCAATCAGGGTTCCCTGCCCTGTGGGAAGTCCAAGGACCACCCACCTCCATCCAGGTCTAGTAAGGTGAGCATCCACGAAACTGCCTAGGCTCCCACGAAACCAATAGGTCCAGTAGAATCAAAAACCCGTTGCCATTGTTCTTGAGGTCTCAGTAGTCCTCCTTGTCCGCTATGTTCAGCGAGACCAGTTTTGACCCAGGCTTTTTCAGACCCAGGCCAGCTGGCCTTGGTGAGTTCCCGATAGAACATCCCCATTGTCTCAGTGTATGGGTGCACCCCTCGCGGTCCTGAGTTCCTTGCTTGTGCTCTCTCTCCTTCTGCTCCTGATTTGGACCTTGAGATTTCAGTCCGGTGCTCCAATGTGGGTCTCTGTCTCTGTCTCCTTTCATCGCCTGATGAAGTTTAATATTCAGGAGGATGCCTATATGATTTTCTTTGGGTTCTCCTTCTTATTTAGCTTCTCTAAGAACCCGAATTATAGGTTCAATGTCCTTTATTTATGGCTAGAAACCAAATATGAGTGAGAACATCCCATGTTCCTCTTTTTGGGTCTGGCTTACCTCACTCAGGATGGTGTTTTCTATTTCCATCCATTTGCCTGCAAACTTCAAGAAGTCCTTGTTTTTTACTGCTGAGTAGTACTCTAATATGTATATATTCCATACTTTCTTCATCCATTCTTCAATTGAAGGGCATCTAGGTTGTTTCCAGGTTCTGGCTATTACAAACAATGCTGCTATAAACATAGTAGAGCATATACTTTTGTTGTGTGATAAGGCCTCTCTTGGTGCTTTTCTAATCTTAAACAGTGTTATAACATTGTTTCTGAAACACTAGAGTATATGGTTCTCTAAGTATTATGATAAAGTACATATATTTGTAAAATAAAACAAAGAATGAGATATGACAATCATAGTGGATGCTGATATTATCATAACTCTTGTTTTACCAAGATATAGAACTGACTTAGATATCACAATCAAATACATTCACATATACACCTTTCTAAGTTAAGAATAAATAAGGGTCAGTCTGCAGGGACAACCCTCTCCAGCTACTGCCTCTTACTATCCTGTCCCAGCTTGCACCCAGGTTATCACTCCCATCTTCCTCTCTTCTTCGGGGCCATAACATACCCCAGCTTCGCCTGTTTGGGCACTGGGATGGGCAGCGAAACCAGGCAGGAGTTCCTTTGTTTCAATAGCCTGCCTGCAGCAAGGTAGGCCTTTTGTCTGCAAGATCCTTGGCCAGCGAGGGGCCCTGATACTGCACCAGAAGATCCATTGGGGAACATTTAGAGGACAAGATGGGCAGGAGCCAATGCAAGAATTCCTCCAACAATCTAAAAATCATCACAAAAACACCAGAACCCAGCAAACTTACAACAGGAGGACTTGAACACCCTAATGCAGAAGAAGTTGAAAAAATTGACTTTATGAAGATGATAGACTCCCTTAAATAGGAGGTGAAAAACTCCCTTGAAGAAATGGATGATAAGAATAACAGAAAGTTTGAAGAAATAAGTAAATCTATAAATAATACCCTAAAATCTAGAAAAATTAATCAAACAGATAATGGAAACAGTTCAAGACTTCAAAACTGAAATGGAGGCAATGAAGAAAACAAAAACCGAAGGAAGGCTGGATATGAAAAATCTAGGTAAACTAACAGAGACTATAGAAACAAGCATAACAAACAGAATACAAGAGATAGAAGAAAGAACCTCTGAATGTAAAGACACCATAGAGAAAATAAACACTCTGATCAAAGAACACAGCAAATCCAAAAACTCTAATCACAAAACATTGAGGAAATCTGGGACACAATAAAAAGACCAAAATTTAGAATAATATGGGTAGAAGAAGGAGAAGAATTACAGCTCAAAGGCCAAGAGAATATATTCCACAAAATTATAGAAGAAAAGTTTCTCAACCTAAAGAAAGATATTCCTATGAAGGTTCAAGAAGCATACAGAGAACACCGAATTGACTGGATCAAAAAAAAATCCCCTCGCCATATAATAATCAAAACATAAAGCATACAGAATAAAGAAAGAATATTAAGAGCCGCAAAGGAAAAAGGCCAAGTTACTTACAAAGGTAAACCTATCAGACTTACACCTGACTTCTCTATGGAAACCATGAAAGCCAGAAGGTCCTGGATAGATGTTCTTCAGAAACTAAGAGACCATGGATGCAAGCCCAGACTACTATACCCAGCCAAGCTTTCATTCACTATAAATGAAGAAATCAAAATTTTCCAGGATAAGAAAAAATATTAAACAATATGTAGCCACAAATACAGCCTTATAGAAGAAAATCATAACCCAAGGAATCCAACATTACCAACACTGACTACAATAACTCAGACATCTAGTGACCCTTCAGCAGCACAACTCAAATAAAGGAAAAACACAAATTCTACTACCAAAAAAATAATAACTGGAGTCAACAACCACTGGTCATTAATATCACTTAATATCAATGGACTCAATTCACTTTTAAAAAGGCACAGGCTAAGAGATTGGATACGAAAATAGGATCCAACGTTCTGCTGTTTATAAGAAACACACCTCAACCACAAAGACAGACATCTACTCAGAGTAAAGGGTTGGGAAAAGGGTTTTCAAGCAAATCGACCTAAAAAAAAAAAGCGCGTGTGGCCATACTAATTTCTAACAAAATTGACTTCAAACTAAAATCAATTAGAAGAGATGGAGATGGACATTTTATACTCATAACATGAACATTTAATCAGGATGAAGTCTCAATCCTGAATATCTATGCCGCTAATATAAAAGCACCCACGTACGTAAAAGAAACATTACTAAAACTCAAGGCAGCCATCAAACCGCACACACTAATAGTAGGAGACTTCAGTACACCTCTCTCACCAATAGACATGTCAATCAGAGAGAAAACTAACAGAGAATGCACACTTGTGCAACCACTTTGAAAATCAGTGTGGTGGTTTCTCAGGAAATCTGGGATCAACCTACCCCAGGACCCAGCAATTCACTCTTAGGAATATACACAAGAGATGCCCTATCATATTACAAAAGCATTTGTTCAACTATGTTCATAGCAGCATTGTTTGTAATAGCTAGAACCTGGAACAACCTAGATGTCCTTCAATGGACAAATGGATAAAGAATGTGTGGCATATATACATATTAGAGTACTACTCAGCAGTAAAAAACAATGACAATTTGAATTTTGCATGCAAATGGATGGAAATAGAAAACACTATCCTGAGTGATGAAACCCAGACCCAAAAAAAATGAACATGGGATGTAATCACTCATAAGTTGTTTCTAGCCATAAATAAAGGACATTGAGCCTATAATTCTTGATCCTAGAGAAGCTAAATAGGAAGGTGAACCCAAAGAAAACATACAGTTATCCTCCTGAATATTGGAAGTAGACAAGATTGCCGGGAAAAAAAAATGGAAATTTCAGAGTGGGGTGGGATTGGGGTAAGGGGAAATGGGAAGAGAAAACTGAGAAGGGGAAGATGGGGAGAGCTTGGGAGAATGGGATGTTTGGGATAAAGGAAGGGTGGATATGGGAGCAGAGAAGTATATATATTATTTAAGGGAGCCATTTTACGGTTGGCAAGAGACTTGATTCTAGAGGGGTTCCCTGGTTTCCAGGGAGATGTCTCCAGCTAATTCCTTGGGCAGCTGAGGAGAGGGAATCTGAAATGGCCCTATCCTATAGCCACACTGATGAATATCTTGTTACCATAGAACCTTCATTTGGCTATGGATGGAGATAGAGACAGAGACCCACACTGGAGCACTGAACTGGGTTCCCAAGGTCTAAATGAGGAACAGAAGGAGGGAAAACATGAGCAAGGAAGTCAGGACCACTAGGGGTGCACCCACCCACTGAGACCGTGGGGCTGATCTATTGGGAGCTCACCAAGGCCAGCTGGACTGGGACTGAAAAAGCATGGGATAAAACCGGACTCTCTGAACATGGCGGACAATGAGGACTGATGAGAAACCAAGGACATTAGCACTGGGTTTCGATCCTACTGCATGTACTGGCTTTGTGGGAGCCTAGTCTGTTTGGATGTGCACCTTCCTAGATCTGGATATAGGGGGGAGGACCTTGGACTTCCCAGAGGGCAGGGAACCTTGACTGCTCTTTGGACTGGGGGGGGGGAAGGGGGTGGGGGGTAGGGGGAAGGAAATGGGAGGTGGGGAGGAGGCGGAAATTAAAAAAAAAAGAATATTTTTCTTTTAGAGTACACTTGGTATTTGATAAAATACATAAGATATATTTTAGGCAATGAAAAAAAAGCAATCAGAATAATAAAAGTATGACTGTGTAACATTACATAATGCTAAAGATATTTCATGTTATATAAATGATTTTTATTTCGTAGAATAACAATAGGCAGTAAAAGCTAAACTAAACAAGCCACAATACTGTATGTAGTTATACTAAACTAAGTCCTTTGTAACTCACCCAGGTCACATTTAAAGGAAATGCTTATATGATTATCCCCAAGGCTTAGGCATGCAAACCCATAGCAATAGGATATGTTCCCTATTGCAAACTCATGAAACAGATTTCCACTTTTTCTCTTTGCATGCTTGCTTCATATTTCTCATAACAGGTTTTTAGATTTTAGTTGAAAATTAATTGTTTTAATGACATTGAAAAAATCTATCAATAAATAATTATTTAATACAAAAAAAGAATAAATAAAAGGCATTTCTGATGCCAAGAAATGCAAATACATACTGCTTCTCTAGGCATAAAATAGTCTGCATGAAGAAAATATTAATCCAGGCATCAAAGTATAAGTAGGACAAAAGACTCCAACTACACATCTCACAATTAAAAATTCCTTTTGTGTAGATATGGAATATTATTGATATGAAAGTAAGTCTTTACAGAATAAAATAAAAAGGCTATCCTAGTATCAGAGGACAACTTCAAAAAGTTTAGCAACATTTTTTGTTCTACATGAATATAAATTCCAGTATTTTATTAAGATTAAATAATTAAAGTATCTAACTAATTATATTGATCTTTCTTGAAATTGAAAACAAAATTCGAAGAACTTAAAATTTTCTGTAAAGAGGTAGAAGAGAATTCCTTAAATACTGGCAAACCGAATCCAAGAACATATTAGAAAAATTATCCATTATGATCAAGTAGGCTTCATCCCAGAGATGCAGGGCTGGTTCAACATACGCAAATCTACCAATGTAATCCATCATATAAATAAACTGAAAGAAAAAACCATATGATCATTTCATTAGATACTGAAAAAGCTTTTGACAAAATTCAATATCCCTTTATGATAAAAGTCTTGGAGAGATTAGGGATTCAAGGGTCATACCTAAATATAATAAAAGCTATTTACAGCAAGCCAACAGCTAACATCAAATTAAACGGAGAGAAACTCAAAGCCATCCCACTAAAATCAGGAACACGACAAGGCTGTCCACTCTCTCTATACCTCTTCAATATAGTGCTTGAAGTTTTAGCAATAGCAATAAGACAACATAAGGGGATCAAGGGGATTCGAATTGGAAAGGAAGAAGTTAAACTTTC